>NW_017307996.1:104013-148123 GCF_000935625.1 Nanorana parkeri
CCCCCCATGCTGCTTTAAGGACTTACCTTAAATGATGCCTCTTGAACCGATCATCTTCTTCTTTACCGTAGTCTTCAGGTGTACCTCCAGCGCTGATGCCGATCTCTTATCCAGCGCTGACTGCTGTGTCTCCTGTGTCCCATGGAGTCTGTGTGGGTGCATGCTGCCGGGCTGTGTGCATTGACTTACCTTGTGTCTCTCCACTTCTCCCGGCTGAAGATCTGAACTGCGTGTGTGCCTGCCCCATGATCCTTTGCCGCCGCCCGAGAATCTTCAGATCTTTGGACGAGAGCTTTTTAAAAAATGTTTTTGCATATATCTACTGCTTTGATAGTAGTAGATATATGCAAAAACATACAAAGCTTTAATGATCCTTTACCTACTGTACAGTTACCTACTATCATCACACCTCACATAAGGGTCACCCAGTCAGCATTCTCTACAATTCTGTTGCACTTGCACACATTCTCCTGCAGATGTCCTGATAATACTTTGGGCCTTGATCCAAGTCATCATCAAGTCAAAGACCAGTCTTTTGGACTCCTAAGAGTTGGGCAGAGTAGTGAATAGGTGTGACTCTCGCCAGTACAATGGATTTGTGAAACTGAGAGTTTCCATTTGCCTGAGATTTTGGTAAAGACCTTTTTTTTGCCAAAAAAAACCCCCCATTATTAACCTCGTTATTTTATGTTTTTTATTTCACAGAAAGAAAAAAGTACGCAAGTAATGGGACACAAACAACTAAAATGAACTGCTGGGTTTTATATCTGTTCTAATCTAAAACTAAAAGGTTTTGGGCATACATACTGGAAGTGTTAATTGCCAAGTCAGTAAACAATGTATAACACACAGTTAAAATGTCCTTATATTGGATGACTACAAGCCAAGACTGATAGTACAGAACTTATGTTCCAGTAATTGGCACATGTATGGGAAAAATAATATTTGCAAAATTGAAAGTGTCCAGTTCCCTGAAATTTTGCCAAAATTGGGAGATTCAGTAAAACCTGTTCTTGTGCCAAACAAAACCCAAAGTTTCAATTTTTTATGTTTTTATTTCACAGAAAGAAAAAAAATACACGTATAATAATCAAAGAAAAAAATACTGAATTAAATAAACGAAACAGTTCTAACCCCCCCCACTCCAAAAAAAAAACACCCTCTAACAAAAGTTAAAAAAGAGTAAAAGAAGTGTAGATTTTTTTAAAAAGCAGTCTTAACATCAGTGAGCAAAACTGAGAGTGTCTGCTGTGATGAAATTTTGCCAGACACCAAAATCAACTTAGCAGATTATTCCACTTGTGCCTAATCAGCACTGCATGGTGCCATGGCTGGTGCTTTGTTCCAGAGCCTGCCCCATTGATTTAAACAGATACTCAGAAAAGATAGATGTTACCCCCATAAACACTCTAGTGTTCCGTGCCCGGGGGCTTCTCCCATGAAATTGAATGGCTTTTTTATTACACCCAGCCTCAAGTGTCCTTCAGATCTCATCAGTATATCGTCTGCTTTATTGTTCTTAATGGGTTAATCAGCTGTGACAAAGCTGGTCCATCCTATTGTTTCCATTCACCATATATTATTTAATTCCATAGTATCCAGTTACACAGATATCTCAACTCACTGACTGATAACAATACAGCTATATGAACATAATGAAAAATCCCACACAGATTTCCCAGTTTCATGTCGGTGGAATGGAACATTTTGCAGAATGAGAACTGCATCAGCCTCTATACACGGGTCGTTATTGTGCAACTACATGTGTTCCTCCCACATGTTTAAGAAATTTAGCAGTACTGTGGATATGGAATATTAAATATGCCAAATGTCCTAGGATATTAGGTGCAGATGAATCACACATGGATCGTAGCTGCTAAAATTTCAAAAACGTTTCCAGAGACACCTTTTATTGCTGGGTGTCCAGCAAGCCATTGTAGACAGAGAATGTGCTTTAATTAGCGGTAGGGCATTGATTTTAAATGGGCATGGTTGTACAAGAGGCATATTGTTAATCTAATGCCATATTTGGATTAAACATTTATAAAAAAAAGCTGTAGTTATGGGGCTAAAGAAAACCAAAAGTACGCAAAATAACAGGACACTGGCAGTAACAAGAACATGTACCCACTGATCCCAAGGTTTTAAACGAGGACTGCAGGCATTTACTATGAAAACATTCATTCTGCTACAATAAAGAAATGGTGGAAAAACGCTACATGCATACAAATTAAATAACATAACTGCTCTGTACACGTAATTTCAGTGGCGTGTCCAGGTTATGGCACATGCCGTAGGCGCCACTTGAAGGGGGGGTGTCGTGGGTCAATGAAAGTTTGTCGACCCACGGAGACAGCTGACTTTTTTTCTCTCCTCCCCCCTACACATCTCCCCACCCAGCTCTTAGCAACCAGGGACGCTCTGGCTGGCGTCCCGCCCAGCTCTTGGCAAAAAAGTGACGACAGCCGAGGGGATGTGTAAGCATCATACACATCTCCCTGCCTGTCTCTTAGCAACCAGAGCAGGTGGGGAGATGTGTATGTGGGATGGCTGCTCTGGCCACCATCCCTCCCGGCTTCTAACAACCAGTGATGTCACTTGTTGCCAGGGCTGGGCGGGACCCCGGTCAGAGCATTCCAGGTTGCTAAGAGCTGGGTGGGGAGATGAGTATGACCCTTACACATCTCCCGCCCTGCTGTTAGCAACCTGGGACACTCTGGCTGGCATCCTGCCCCACTCCTGGCTACCAGTTTTCAAACAGCTGGTTCCAAGTCTCTCAGCTCTGCTTCCCTGAACTTTCTGTCCAGCACAGGATCACAAGAGACCTAACAGTCTCCATCAGTGGTCTATCTACTAGCTTGGAAAAGAAAGAAGTAAGGAGGGAGGGGTGGTGAGGAGAGGAGTGTCTTGCCTTGCTTTGCCTGACTGTTTGTGGAGACACACACAGCTTACTAGCAAACACAAGAGTGGCTCCACAGGACCCTGCAAGGGAAAGAGCCACCCTAAAACAGGATATCAGAACCAGTGATCAGGGGACCAGGTGATTCTACAGGAAGCTAAAAGTTTTAAACATCAAGCAGCATCCATTAAAAGTGATTTCATCAGCATTTAAAATAGCTTAAAAAACCTTTGACTTTAATGTCATTTTAATGGAGCAATAAAACCCAACAATCCCTCCCCACTCTATCCAAACTAGAAGAACATTTTTGTCTTGACATCCACTTAAAAAATTGAAACCTATATGCTTTTCTGCACACAGAATATAGACAGAGAGTGAACACTTTGAGCCTGCTTTCAAGAAGAATTTATTCTATAATAGTCCAGGAGTGCTCCGCAAACGGCAACTGTTTTGGTCAGTGTATGGGAAGCTTAAAGGGTATCTATGGTCAAAAACGTAAAATAAATCTGTATTTGGAACTGAATTACCATAAGTTCTAGCCCACTCCTAATAACCATATCCATCTAGAAGTATGTGAACTTCTAAATTAATTCATATTGAAGATGCCCATAGGATGAGGTTCCTGAATACACTGACACAATTTCGCTCAGCCCTGTGAATACACACTTCCTTGTGCCACCACTCTAAAGCTGGCCATACACCTATAGATTATCTGCAGATTTTCTATGGTCAGATGGAAAAAAAGTGCAACAGATTCCATCTACGCTAAACTGTGTGGATGGGGGAATCTCCCACTGGGCCAAGCTTCAGTATCTGGCTAGTCGGCGTGGCTGGCTCTTAAAATACCTGAACAATGGCTGTATCCAATCAGATTGTTCCGGTTCGGCCCCACTAACTGTTCAGGACAGCCAGTGGGGCCGACAAGCAAGATACTGAAGCTTGGCCCAGTGGGAGATTCCTCCACCCACACAGTTTAGCATAGATGGAGGAATCTGTTGCACTTTTTCCATCTGACCATAGAAAGTCTGCAGATAATCTATATGTCTATGGCCAGCTTTAGCCTGCCGCCTGAACTACAACCTAGTGCCTGAACAATGTAACATTATCATTACTTGCTGGATGCAATGCATGATGGGGTAGATAGTCTGGAGAAATCAAGATTGCATCACATCAAGCAGCAGGGAAAGAGATGAAAGCACACTGGGAATCCAGGAAGTTGATGAAAGTGATGAGCAGATGGAAGGCAGCGCTCACTAGATAAAAGGGATTTTTTGATTGTATTATGAAAAACAACTCTAGTATGTGTTCCTATTACAATGCTGATGTTATAAGAGGAGAGTGCATGCTGGGACGTTACAACCCCTTTCGTTCTCCAACGTCTTAGTGGTTTCAGTGGTGGTCAGGATATGTCAGCGTTACAGAAGCCTTACTCAATTACCTTAGGATAAATGTCACACGTTGCTTGTACAGTCAACCTCACAACTTGTCTGCTTTTCCTTTTTGTGCGCCTATGTGCTCCAAACAAAAACACGGCTCCTCCCATGAGCCTGCTGCCAGTGATTACACATAGAAATTAATTTCTGCAGCATAAAGAAACATCCAAGATACACTGGAAGGTATACTGGTAAAATGTTCCTGGGAACTGGCTCTTTCAGGTTTGGCACACTATTTGTACATGGTACGCTAGTAGGCGAATGTCTCACTGACTGGATGTTTAAAGCAACTAGGAATTTTGGAGAATATCAAAGCTTGGAGCAAGGAAGCACATTTTGCTGCCTTTCCTTTAGTAAGGCTGATAGTGTCTTTATTTGATAAGTTTTCTTTGAAATAAATGCAAATCCTAACTAATATCACTATGCTTCAGCTCGACTGAGCCGAAGTGACAGCCGAAGCAGGGCAAACGGCCTGCCGAAGGCTGGCCTTTCCCCCCGCAAATGACAGCTGGGTGGAGCCAGTTGTAACGACAGATCAGCGTCCCCAAATGACCAGGGGACAGCTAGACTGTCATTTAACAGTAACAACTGGGTGGAGCCGTCCATGATGTAACAGCCGGCTCCGCTCAGTTTTTATTTATTGACCAGGACCTGCTAGAAGACTCTAGCAGGTGCCAGCCAATAGGAAACAATTGGGCTGAGCTAGCTGTCACTGATAGCTCCGCCCAATTTGTTTTTTTAAATCATTTTTTTATTTTTTTTAAAATCTTTTATTTTTTTTATTTTTCAATGTATTTACATTTTAAAGTTTAACGAGCCGAATGCCACTCAGCGGCATTCGGCTCTTCACTCACTGCCGTTGAGAATGAGAATAGGGGTGAACGGCAGCGAGTGATCCAGATGTTGGATCGGCTGAGTCGAAGTCCTTCTGCACTTCGGTTGACCGAAGTGCAGCCGAAGGCAGACGATGTACGGCTGATTTCAGCTGATGTACGGCTGAAGTCAGCCGTACAAGCCAGAAGTGAATAGCCAAACAGTGTTTGGCTCACTTCACTTCAGCTGGGTTATTCACTCGGCTGTCTTCGGCAGCTTTGTGAATAACCCCCTTAATGTTGAAATATCACCTCACCCATAGCAAGCTACCAATGAAGGCTGTTGCCTCTTTGGGTCACGGCCCGGAAGGGGGGGCATGGCTGCTCTACTGCACAATGTTTGCCGTGTGCCTGTCCCCTTTCCAGCCAGGGCATCCGAGGTTGCTAAGAGCCGGGCAACCTGGGACGCTCTGGCTGGCGTCTGCCCAGCTCCTGACTGGATGATATAGATGAAATATGATTTGAACAGTCTTCAACTGTTCTGTTCATTTACCAATTAGGATTTAACGTCTAATGCCGATTTGACAGAAACTTTAAAAAAATAAATTAGTACTTATTAACATAGTAATAAAATAAAATAAGGACATGGGAACCCTTGATATGTCCCTAATGCATTTATTAACATTTTAAAGCCCAGCCTACTATGATGCTCCATTGTAGCGGGCGGGCTGTTTCAGCGCATTTACTTTTTTTTTAACTTTACTTATAGTATACACTACATGCAGGCCTCTGCACAGCAGTGTGGTGTGGTGACCTGTAGTGTCATCCAGTGTACTATGGAAAAATGCAACATATATTTTTTCACACCTGCACATCACACCCGCATTGTGGTGTGAAAAGGACACACAGAAAGCACAATTATTTTCTATGTCCCCTAGCGGTGACCTGCGTTTTTCTTGTGCACTGTTTCCATCTAAATCAGCTAAAGACATTCCAGGTACATCGAAACAAGATGTGTCCAAGCCTGGTATAAAAACCTGCCCCCTGCCAGCATGCTGTAGAGAGGGACCAGTCCTCTTGGTTTGGAAGTAGTGGTCACTTTGCAGAGATCCAACATAGACCACTTGATGAGTCTTCAATCTGGAAAGCTCATGCTCCTTGCTGATTGGAGAGCAATAGCTCTAAATGAGCAGCTGATGGTGGACCTTAAAATGGTCTTTTCTAAAATGTTTAACCAACCAGCTACAGTTTCTATCACAAAATGTAAACGTTCAATAGTAACTTGTCTTTAGTTACAGGAAACATTTTAAATTATTTTTACGGTGGTGACTTAGGGCCCATTCACACTGACTTGTGTGCCTTGTGTTACCAAAATATGGTGCATGTCTGATTTATAGTGTAGTCTGGAGCCTAGCTAGCCCATCCAAATGAATCGGTTCCTTCAAACAAAGCACATTAACACGCGGCATAACTAGTCTTAACGCAACCCAGCAGAGCACAACAGTGTGGCTTTATTGTCCTTAGAAAATGCCTTTCCATTGTAATCTGCGCTTAGCTAAGATTTGCTCTCTCACAGCCACAGTTCTCCTGGATTTTCCAGAATCCTCATGCTTCTGTAACTGCCTCACTTGCTCTTCCAGAAGCCCTGGGGTCATCCCATTGCAAGGAACATGGAAGTGTTCTTACGTTTAGCACATCTAAAGAGATTGTGGAAATGAATCGCTTCTCGTTACAAGAGTGGGCTCTTCATATAGTTATGGTAAAGTCAGAACCTCCCACGTAATGCTTGCTGAAAGCTATGGGTATGTGCACTTGAATTTCCCTATCTTAGTATCTGCAGACTAGAAATTGGTAAGAATCTGCAAGAATTTATTTATTTATTACAGGTACATGCAATACATGCAAGGGCCAATTTAGACAGGAGACAATTACCCTTCCAGCATGTCTTTGAAGTGTGGGAGGAGACCGGAGTATCCGCAGGAAACTGACATAAGCACAGGGAGAACATGGAAACACTTTGCAGATAATGACCTGGCCAAGATTAAAAGCAGGGACTCCTAGTGCTGCAAGGCAGAAGCGCTAACCAGTACACCAAAAAGTTAGGTAAAAT
The DNA here is from genome assembly GCF_000935625.1 of Nanorana parkeri. Taxonomy (NCBI): domain Eukaryota; kingdom Metazoa; phylum Chordata; class Amphibia; order Anura; family Dicroglossidae; genus Nanorana; species Nanorana parkeri. The sequence goes on from NW_017307996.1 coordinate 111,268, forward strand.
TCTTACAATGTAAACGCATTTGAGTTGCTTTTTTTCCTAAACACTAGACTAGAATTTAGTAAGACTACAAAATACTTTTGCAATGTATGACTTGTATATAAGAATCTTGTGATGTCTGGTTTTATAAATACCACTCTGATGATGTCTGTTGCTGTGCTTGTTCAGGAAATGATGGTTCAAGTCTTAACATCTGGACGGACCCACATGGCCATACTTCCTCATTTTTATTCTATACATTTTACAAGCTATAAGTATAGAATTGAATACATTAGTGTGTTACAGTTAGTCCTTGGGTGACATGACCTAGACACAGGTTTTCCCATGGGAGTTGGATATGGATTGTGTGCACACACATATAAAAACATTTTGCATGCTTTACCATTGCTGGCATGGCTTTGTTCCTCTTTATGCCCAGAATAATGTTTTTGCTTTGGGACTTTCCAAATTTCTAGTTCAGCGGACAAGGTGTACTTTGCTAGCAGTATGTAGCATAACATTTGCATACGATCCAGAAAGGCTTGTGCAAACAGAATTTGAAGTGTTGGCACCAGGTTTACAGTTGTAACATGATGAATAACATGACTAGGTGCAAACCCGAGGTACCCTTCATTCTCCACCTACAAAAAGTGAGACCATAAGCAACGTTTAAGTTCAAAACAATGTTATCTGAACATTGGAAATGAATGGCCACAGCAATGTACAATTATTATGATAATAACAGAACATTCACAAATATGAAGGTTGTCATTACTATTTTTGAAAACAATATTTGCCTTGCTATTGTATTGAGTCGATAGCCCGGAACCAATATGTAGCGCTTCCTTTATTTTTCCTTTGTCAAAATGACTATGCAAAAACAATATATTAACTAAAACTGTTTGATAACTGTAGCTCTGTGTACTAGCACTTTACATGAAGCAAAAGTAAAACAAGTGAATCAGCACGCTTGTTGATTATAGAAATAGATAGTATTGAAGGAGATCCACGGTAGGTAATAAATGGTTTGCGTTTCCTGTCAGGGTGCTCCACATTGTTACCTGTTCAGACTCAGCTATTTTTCCTAGATTATAATAGTGTTGCCTTGTTTTACAACTGTGTCAATGTATTCTTTTTGAATTTCCATCTAAAAGTGTTATTGATCTTTTAAACTGTGATAAATATTAAGCTGTGGCATGAGTTCTTAACCCAGGAACGCTTGTCTCCGAAAGGAACAGCAGGTGGTTTTTGTGAAAATTCTGTTATACAATGAAAAACTGGTTACTACTTCAACATCCTAAATGCTGCAGAGTGGTGCCATGTAATGATATAGTGCCACTCTCTGCAGCATTGTCCTGTGAGTCCAAGTTAGGGGTGAGCCCTTGACACCCTGGGCTCACTGGAAGTGGGTTGAAGGATTCTAGGTGCCATTGAACCCAGAAGAGTACTGGTGATGGAGATAGGGTGAATATAGCAAGCGGAGCTGCTGCTTTTTATTTTTAGGTGATGTTAAGGAATTATTTTATTAATTTTGTATCCAAGCTGAACTTGGGCTTGAAAATCTTTCTAAGGTTTTTATTGTTGACTCTGTCCCCTTTGGGAGAGATCCATCCTCATTATTTGTCCTAAAGACACCAGGAGAGAAAGTTAGGCAATCCATAATTTTACAGTTATCAGTGGAATAGGAATAGAGTATATCATCCAATGTCACACTTTGGTTGTTCCCTCATTTGGGGTGAATCCACTTATTTCATGTTATGTTTCTGCAGCCAGGAAGTGCAGTTAAATCTTTCTGATGGGGACATAGATCGCATCAAAACAATGAAGGAGCTTCAAACCCTTGCCCACTGTATCCAAAACTGAACAGTAAAGTTTACGCTTTAAGGGCCCATTCACACCACATCCAGATTACCTTCAGACCAGACCAGACTGTTTCCGGACCCAAAATGTATCCCTATGCTATTTCTGGCCTCTGTTCCCACCAGCGCAGTCTGTTCCAGACCAGATTAGAAAAATACTGCTTGTCCTATTTTGTCTGGAATGCAGTGGAACGCATTGAACGCACCTGTAAGACCATTTTAAGCTAACAAAAAATAAATTCCAATCACGGCAAGATCGCGGTACAATCTCTGTAAAAACGAGGCAAAAACGCAATGCACTATGTTCTAGATCTGGTCCAGAAAATGGGGTGAACCCAGCCTCAATGCAGTTACTACAGCAGTTACAAGGATTATCTGTACTGCTTTATATAACTTGACTAGAGCCAAGTTAAATTGCTGGTGTGGTCAAGGATTCCTGATAACGTCTTTTACTAAGCCTAGTACAACAATACTTCTTGTCTGAAATTGCGAGGCTCCTTCACAGATCAGTGAAACAAATGGCAAACACACTCATCAATTCATAACCAGCTTTAAAGCAAGGTGCACATGGAAGGACTTTACACAACTTCTCAAATCAGTCTGCAATGTTCTCATAACCTACAATTTTGTATTAGCTACAGCCTCATCCATGACTTTATACTCATGGTTTACAAAGGAGGCAAAATGCCTCCGGCGAGGCCTGCATGTGCACATAAATTAACAAAATGTGTTTGTTGTGAAGAATGCTAATTTGTGTTAGGTTCCTAAAGTTGCACACCTGGTTTAGGCAAAATAATTCTAAGGGTGAGGAGATGATATTTAGTGATAACTTCTTTTGGAGACAATAATATGCTATTATAAAGAATGTTTGCAAGTTTTATGAGACCTTTTGAGATCCTCTTTTTGAACATTTATTTTCCCTTAGTCAGGTTTAGGTTTTTCAAACAATTCTAGGAGTGTAGATGTTAAGAATAAAGCTTATACTAAATATGCAGTTTCTGCCAAAGAGTTATAGAGTGGTAGGTGATGGTAAGGAATCTCTAATGGTGGAGTACAGGTTTCATTTAAGTAACGAAGAAGCTAGGATGGGGGCTGTTAATGACCTGCGGAGCTTTGTAGCTTGTGAATCAAAGGTGACTTGGAGAGCAAATAATGTTTCACAATTACAGATTACTATATATGCCAAGAACCTTCAAACTTTGCATCTCAACTTTCAATGTGAAACAAATCCAGAATGTATTGCGTGCAGGAGAAACTAAGATTTGAATATTAGGGGTCTTGTGGACACATAGTAATGGGGGTACAGGTGTCGGTTCCTTCTAAAAACTATATGGTTTGTGGTCGTCATTCTTCCCCATGCTGTGTTAGGTCACCTTTGGCCAGAGAGTATTGCAATGTATAGTATACCAATTCAGTGTTCTGAAAGATCCTGGGAGTCTAGAGTTTCCCATGCTGTCTTTCTCATTGACTTCAATCACCCAACAAGAAGTATTGCTGCTTTAATTCTGTACAGTGCAACTAGACGTTTAGTTGTGGACACAGAGTGCTTTTGAAGGTTCCACTTTCACTGCTTGTGTAATCTTGTACTTTGTCCAGAGTGGGTGCCCATCGATTTTCTCATTTAAAGTATAACTAAAGACAAACTGTTTTTTTGTTAGATTTGGATAGAGTAGTGAGGGGTTTACAACCATTGTCAGGTTTTTATTATTATTTATTATTGCTGTCTGGGTCTCTCTAAAAGTAATAAAGGAATAATGGGACATTTTTGAAGTAAGAGGAGTCTCGCTCACACTGGAAAGATATCCTCTCATTTCCTGTTGGCTCTATAGGACAGGAAGTAAAGGGAAATCTACCAAATGAAACACAGGTAAAAAAAAAAAAGAATGCATAGGATCAGTGAAAATATTGCCCCTAATGCACAATTCCGTTTAACTGTACTAAGTACATACACATCGACAACCAGCTTCAATGAGGGATATGCTTTCTGTTGGTAGTTTTCTTTGTGTGTGGGTGTTGCTCTTTTTTTTTTTTATGCATGGTGATGGTATTTAGTATGGTAAGCGCCTGAGGGTGGGCTAGGCTATGTCTGAAATGTGGTGCTTTGTGGATCTGTGATTATACAGTCAATGGGATAATCCCATAGGCTGCCATTGTACCTGGGTATAGTATCCATATACTATTGCGTCTACCAGACAGAACAGAGTGCATGAGTATAACATAAGGTTCTGAATTTGTGATGTACTTATGCAGGGCAGGTTTACATCATTGTGTAGCCCTGTGCTATACTTGTCTTCCATTTGCTCCCTCACCATCCCTTTCGCCTGGCAAAGCAAAATAAATAAGAAGTCAATCTAGTCAGACCTATCAAAGGACCAAGGACTCTCCATCTGCTAGCATGTGACAGTTCCCTGGTCTGGTGATTCCTGCATTAGGCCTCATGCACATGGCTGGAAATGGTCAGGTGTATTCCTCTGCCTGGGACTCGTGATGTGTGGCACAGCTGCATGTAGGCAGCCTATGCAAATCAATGACAGGCTGGCTGAAGCTTTAGGTGTTTGGGTATAGTATTATTATTATTACATAGTATGTCTATAGCGCTAACAGTTTGCGCAGCGCTTTACAATATAAATAAATATATCAGACATCTCAACTCACCTGGATGTTCCTATTAGATAGCGGCTCCCAGACACCCGGGAGAGAAACATTTTCTCTGTGAAAGGTTTACTCTGCTTTATCTAGCAGAGTAAACCTTTCTCTGCTCTGTTTTTGGGGTTTTTTTTCCTTGACATCGGTTCCGTCAGTCAGAAAAAAAACGGCATAGGAACGAAAAGCTAGATTGCTATTGCAAATTGAAATAGCCAATAGCAGGCTAGCTATTGCACCTGCCCACTGCTCCCGTCAATCAGCTGAGGTGGACCAACGCAAAATGTGCAGCTGGCTTCCCCACAACGCTAATAGCGTATCTTCTCAGAAGCTGCATACAGCGCGCTCTGCTTTAAATAGTAACCGGTGGGCGCTGTATGCAGCTCCTGACAGCGTGGGAGATGGATCAGTGGATCCAGGGATCAGGTGAATATAAAAAAATAAATAAAAAAAATGTATTTTATTTATGTTCCCAGGGACATAATTTGTAGGGAAGCGCCGGTACCAGTTTTTTTGGTACTCGCTGATACCGAATACCAATACTGGAAGTCCCACTAAGGAAGCCAGGCGGCGTGTAAATACCAGGTGATGAGGAAGCATGGAGCCGGCTTTCTGGCCAATCAGGAAGCAAGGGGGTGGGTAATGACTCGCTGCCTGGCTTCCTGACACCGGAAGTTTGGGTATCGGGCTAGCCATTGGAGCATTTGGGCGAGTACGAGTACTCGCCCAAATACTTAATATCTGCAATGATCCTAATATCAGTATTGGTGCATCCCTAATAATTTGTAAAAAAAAAAATGTCCACAGATTTCATTTTAAAAATCTGGCCACCCTAATCTAGTGGTGAGAACGACATGCGAATGGCATTCAGCCAGCATATATCTTGGGGGATGATTTAGCAATCATCTCCATAGTGTGAAGAACCCTTAGTGTTACTTAACTGTAGCAGAGAAAGATCAGGTCCTGCAAGCCAAAACCATGCTAAGCGCTGTGCAAAACTCAAGACTGGATGGACAGAAATACAAATCCTTTGCAGTATAAAACAGCTCCTTTATATATACAGACAGTCCACGGCTTACAAACAAGATAGGGACTGCAGGTTTGTTCTTAAGTTGAATTTGTATGTAAGTTGGAACAGGTAAATTTTTTAGGTGGATAGCATAGTGAAGGGTTAACCCCCTGTAACGTTTGTTTTGCGGTGTGTGCCCCTGTTCAGAAGATTTCGCCTCACTTTCTGTCCCTGTGACAATTGGATTTTGAAAATTTTGGGTTGTCGTGGAAACAAGGATTGTGATAAAGCTTCAGTGGAGACACCTGTTTCCCATGATAACTCTTACAGGAGTGAATTTCACTTCCTAGGGGTAGATTTCCTTTCACTTCCTGTTGTCTCAAGGACAAGAAGTGAGATTACATCTTTCTAATGAGGATACAGAAAGCAGTAAAAACCTCTTGGTGACCCAAAAGAAGAGGCGGGCGCCCCTTGTCCGCACGTCTAACAAGAGCCAACTTCTTGTAATGTACGTACAGTACTACAAACCAGACCCAAAAAAGTGGACACTCCTTGTTGGTACGAGCGCGGCACCTGTGACAATTGGATTTTGAAAATTTTGGGTTGTCGTGGAAACAAGGATTGTGATAAAGCTTCAGTGGAGACACCTGTTTCCCATGATAACTCTTACAGGAGTGAATTTCACTTCCTAGGGGTAGATTTCCTTTCACTTCCTGTTGTCTCAAGGACAAGAAGTGAGATTACATCTTTCTAATGAGGATACAGAAAGCAGTAAAAACCTCTTGGTGACCCAAAAGAAGAGGCGGGCGCCCCTTGTCCGCACGTCTAACAAGAGCCAACTTCTTGTAATGTACGTACAGTACTACAAACCAGACCCAAAAAAGTGGACACTCCTTGTTGGTACGAGCGCGGCAGGCAGCATTACAACTACCCCTGCTGTACAGTAATAGCCTCCGTTTGTAAGTAGGAGTCGTATGTATGTAACTCGGGGACTGCCTGTATTCCATATAGAAACTTAGATCCTTTTTAAAGTAAACCTTTTGCTTGTTCTTTTTCGGGTCATTGATGTGCTTTGTTATAACATACACAATGCTACTTATCTTACAAAATAGAAAAAGTAACCACAGGTATGGTATTAAAAACATGATCAGACCAGGTTCTGGGGCTACATGGCTGATGTTTAATCTCAAAGACTGGAAAACAAATATCCTAGTGCAGAAATCCCTCTTTTGTACTACTGAAGATTGTCGGGGGATTGTTCGGAGATTACTCTCATGAGAATAAACCTCATGGGGTGCACTTGAGTGGGAACAAAATCGGCCAACAATCTGCTAAATGAACGTTTGTTGAAAGATCAATCTCTTGCACTTGTTTAAAATCAAACAATGGTGGAGGAGAGAGAAGATTACTGCCTAATGGATTCTGCTCTGAGATTATATTCTGGCATTACGCAATCCTGGGAGCGATCCATATGACACGTGTGCTCCTGCAAATGTAGCAGCTTGCATTACAACTAATATACAATACAAAGATATCAAACTTTATAGATTTTTGCAGCACGGTTGAGCTACAAAAAAATTGCCTATGTAGCCCGAGGCTTATACTTGCCCCTTTATAAATATCAGATATTCGTAGCATTGTTTTATGCTGGAAGCGCACACCAAGCACAGTGACCGAGCTGTAATTGACCGCTCCCGGTCACTGTTTACCGACGATCACCCGATCATGTAATTTCTGTAGTTGGCTGTCAATCACCCTGACTGTTGTTAAGTTACACACCTAGGGCTGGCAGCACAGGGTAAAGCATAGGCGTGGGGGTTGAAAAAAACAAACCTGAATGTGCTTCACATTAGAACTGAGGCCACACTTTAAATGTTTGAATGTCCACAGCCAAGGAACAGGTCCACTTTACATCACACATCTCAGCACCAAAATCATAAAGACTCTGTGTGCATCCCTGATCATGACTCTAACCATTTCAGAAGGAACAACGTGATGGGCAAAAAATACTTTCTATTCAGATGCTTCTACTGACGCTCAGGATTGTATTTATAAACTCTTTTTATTCTGGGTGATTTTTATTCTGGATGAACGGAGGCAACCCAAATCCTGGTTGGATGTAATACTGTATCATGTGCATATAACATTATGGCCACCAGATGGCGCTAAGGTACACAGGAAATAAGTAATTATTTCATATGCTCCTCAGCTCCATCTAGTGGCTACGATGGGGTATTTTTGACTTGAAAAGAATATGTACTACTAACTTTTGTAATTGCCTCCATTTGCACAAAACTGATATACATGCAATTTCACAGGACACATGGCTCTGCAAATTGGGGCACCCCCTGACATGATTGCAGATAGTAAAGAAGCTATTGCTTCCCTTGCTATCTGCAAGTTTTTTTTTTGTTCTGACAGCTGCTGCCGTCAGAATAATACAAAAAAACCAGCATAGGAATGGATAGCTCGATTTCTATTGGCTATTTCAATTTGCAATATCAAGCTGGCTATTGCACCCATGCTGCTGTCAATCAGCAGATGAGGACCTGATGGAGAACTGTAGGTCCCCCTGTGCTGATTGACAGGAGCAGTGGGCGGGTGCAATACCTAGTCTGCTATTGCAAATTGAAATAGCCAATAGCAATCCAGCTATTCATTCCTATGCTGTGTGTTTTTTCTCTGACTGACAGCGGCCCCGATGTTAGAAAACAAAACAAAAAGCAGGGAAAGGTTTACTGTGCTAGAGTAAACCTTTCCGGGAGAAATTGTTTCTCTCCCGGGCATCCGTGAGCCGATATCTAATAGTGGGAGTCTCCCAAAGTGTAATGGAGATTTGGGATGAACTTGCCAAGTTCCTATGGCGATGGCCTCTGTTCTTTATTTACATTGTGTCTGTCCTGGCCTCGCATGCATATTACAGCCCCATAGACTTATTTGGGGCGCATTTACCTGCATCAGACAGGACTTCTGGCCGCAGCTGTCAGATCTCGGTAAGTATACATCTGTGTTGGGCGAGATCAGTTGGCTCAGGACATAGGGGCAAAAAGGATAATGTACTCAGTGGCGTCACAAGGGGGGGATGCAGCACGCACCGGGGGGTCTCGGAACAGGCGGGTAGGTCAAGGACCAAGAGCCTGACAGCTGCCTGAGAAAGGACCCACTGGCTGAGTGTCCCCTCCTATCTTTGCCGCCATCCATCACCAAGATGGGCATCAGATGTTAAAAGCGCGTGATGTCATTATGCACGTACATGATGACATCCCAATGGGTGACACCAGGCCTCAGGATGACTCTGAATGCACTTTGTATTAAAGTACACTTAGCCTTTAATTTTACCAAAACTATGTAATATGAGGACAAGCTCAACAATCCAACTGCTCTGTATCCAATCAGGCAGACCCTTGCATGACATTGTTGTTGGTAGCAGTGGCGTAACAACCGGGGGTGCGGGGGGGTCACTTGCCCCGGGCGCAGGACTGAGGGATGTGTACCATCACACGCCCATCCCAAGCGCACAGGGCACCCAGGGGGCACCGCACAGGGACTGCGCACAGCTTGCTCGTGGAAGGGACCTCCCATCCGTTCCCATAACAACGCACTGAAAGGTGAGGAGGGAGAGATCACGTGCTCAGGAAGTCGGCCCGTCTGAGGGGAAATGACGTCAGAGGCTGAGAGAAAGAGCCAGACAGAGAGAGAAGCTGAGCTCGGAGTGAGCGGCGGGGAGAGGTCAGAGGTCAGCGCGGGACCGTAGAGGGGAAAGGTCAGGAGGTCAGCGCTGGACCGAGGGGCTTCCTAGGTCAGGACGGGAGAGGGAAAGGCGGGAGGGAAGCTGGCTCCGTCCGGTCTATGTGTGTGTGTATATGATGTGGGGACAGGGAGCTCCTCCCCCTCTGTGTACAGTCACCTATCAGTATTATGTGTGTGTGTCTGTACCCGGTGTCACTGCTGTCTGCGGGTCTCCAGAATGAGGAGGCCTGAGCCCTGCAGTGTACATGTATGGGGACACATGTGTTATTGGACTGTACACTCCTATATATCTACATGGAGGGTGTCCTATTATCTATATACAGTGTAAACACATCTCATATATCATACCTATACATTGCACTGTACACTCCTATATATCTACATGGAGGGTGTCCTATTATCTATATACAGTGTAAACACATCTCATATATCATACCTATACATTGCACTGTACACTCCTATATATCTACATGGAGGGTGTCCTATTATCTATATACAGTGTAAACACATCTCATATATCATACCTATACATTGCACTGTACACTCCTATATATCTACATGGAGGGTGTCCTATTATATATAGTGTATACACATCTCATATATCGTATCAACGCGTGTTGTTGCTGTTCCAGAGGCTGCAAAGCACGCCCACTGGGAGTTGCCTTAAGGTGCCAGTCAGATTAAATGAATGTCAACACAATCCACCGGCACACCTAACGTATGGTGCAATACTTTGTGCGATGGTGAGCACAGATCCCACGTGCTTAGTGCAACGCTGAGGTATGGACAGACGCCTTAGTGCTCATACTTGTTCTGGCTGTCCAGGAGAGAATTTCCTGTGTTGTAGAGATCTCCTCTCCCTGCTTGTTGTGTCTTGGGACAGAAAGAGAAGGAAAATCTCCCCAAAGGGACAGACAGCAAGCAAAACAACCCCAATCCCTTCTCTATCCAGCTCACACAATGCGCATGTAACGGTACATTTTGTAAGTAGAATGTGTCATCTGGGTACAGCCTCTAGAAGTGTCAGCAACGTAACGGATCTGATCATTCTATCGGGCCGAGCTATGCTTTGGAGTCCAGTCTTTCTGAGGGATCTGTAACACAAGACGTTGTATTGGCTTTACATATACTTTACTGTAGAGCCACAATGATCTCACATTTCATTCATATACAGCTCTCGGCAGGTTGTATAAGCCCAGCATATATTGTGTCACAGTAACTTGCTAATGTCTATTCCTGCCTGTAGCCGGTATTATTGATGAGCAATCAAAGGAAAGAATTGTCTGTAGCTGGCCATACACCTATAGAATATCTGCAGGTTTTCTATGATCAGATGGAAAAGTGCAACAGATTCCTCCATCTACGCTACACTGTGTGTATGGAGGAATCTCCCACTTGGCCAAGCTTCAGTATGTTGCAAGTTGGCCCCGCTGGCTCTCAAAATACCGCAACGATGCCTGCATCCAATCAGATTGTTCAGGTATTCTGACAGCCAGTGGGGCCGACTAGCTAGATACTGAAGCTTGGCCCATTTGGAGATTCCTCCATACACGCAGTGTAGCGTAGATGGAGGAATCTGTTGCACTTTTCCATCTGACCATAGAAAGTCTGCAGATAATTGTAAGGTGTATGGCCAGTTTTGCCCCCATGGCAGTAACATTCTCCCATTTGTTTGCACTGCAAAAGGAAAATCCGATTGTTAGCTTTGGGGCCGCAGAGACTGAGACGTTTCTTCTGTCGGGCACTTTTTATAAATGAGGCCCAATTTATTTATTTTTTAATACTTGTAAAATTCTTACCATGTCTGTAGTTGCCGTGCTTGATGAAACACGAGAAAGAGAAGAGACTGAATGATTTGTATTTGCTGTAGACTACAGAGAAATGCAATATTTCTGTTATAATGGGTGTTTGTCTTTGTAACGTACATGTTGCAGAATTGTGACCGGCACATCATTGTTTGTGAAGTATTCTTGTTTGTTTTTTTCCTTGTAGAATGTCCCGTAGGAATTGGTACATTCTGTAAACATGTCTTCAAGAAAAACCTGTCTCCAGACTAGGGATGCACCCATACCGGTTTTTAGTAGACATGTGCACTGCCAAAAAATTTGTTTCGTTTTAAATTCGGATTTGTGTTATTTCGTTTTTCATGATTCGTGTGTGAAAGTCAATTCGGATTCGGGATTCGGACGAAATTCGGTAGCGTTCGTACGAACGTTCGTTTCGTTTTCTGTTCTTATTCGTTTCTTATTTGTTTCGTTCGTTTGCAGCAAAAGTGACATTTGAGGTGGAAAAAATATTTTTCTCCTTCTCTAATGTCACTTTGCTCCAACGAACGAAACGAATAAGAAACTAATAAGAAACGAATAAGAACAGAAAACGAAACGAACGTTCGTACTAACGCTACCGAATTTCGGAAATGGAAATTCGGATTCGTTTGCATTCGTTATGTCTGTAATTCGGAATTCGGATACATCCGAATGTCCGAATTTTCGAAAATTCGTCCGAATTTCGATTCGGAACGAAACGAATTGCACATGTCTAGTTTTTAGGTATGGAGTACAGATATTTATATTTCCGTACATGCCGATACCAAGTACCGATACTTCCGCTAGCATGGAGCCAGCTTCCCGGGTAATCAGGAAGCCAGGAGGCAAGTCATTAACCTCTGCCCAGCTTCCTGATTGGCCATGAAGCCGGCTCCATGTTCCCTCACGGCACTGCCGGTCAGAGGAAATCTCCCTCTGACTGGAAGTTCCGGTATCGGGGGAAAGTGCTCGCCCAAATACTCTGTATCGGCACTGATACTAGTATCGGTGCATTCCTACTCCAGACCATTCGTTTCAACAGAAATCTTCCTGTAAGGTTATATGTGCATTTAATGTGTTTTATACAAGTTAGTTAGCTTTAAAAGCCTCCCCTTATGTAAGCATGCCAAAGCACTGAAACTGCTGCTGGGTGCCGCCATCTTGGATATGATGTCAGCAGACTCAGTGCTGTCACGTGAGTGACCTTTGTTAGCAGGGGTAGGCAACTTTGGCACTTCAGCTGAAAGGCTTGACTCTCAGAGACGGGCATAATGGAATTTTTACCACAGCTAGAGGGCCAAGGTTGCCAGTTCTATATTATTTCCCTGTCAGTCCTCCCCCGGCAGCTACATAAAGGTTATGTAGGGAGATGAAGTGAGAGGTGGAGGAGCTGGGCCAGCACAGACTGTAATCAGGCACTCTCAGAAGAGAAGAGAGCTATGACATGCAAGGAGGACGGAGGCTGTTTTAGGGAATTGGCTATTCCTGGAATAGACAAAAAGTCCAGAAAATGAAGGTCACATTGCAAATGAATAAAAAAATAATTTATGCAATTTAAAAAAAGAGCTGCAAGTAAGCATTTCAAATACTTGATTGTCTGTCTGTCTGTGCTTTTACCTGCTGCCATTATTTAAGCTGGTGACAAGGTCTCCTTAAAGTCAGTCTGTCACCACCTATGGCGTGGTACACATCATGGAAACATTAATAAACATGGATTACCTTCATTACCTCCTGTGTGAGAACATGATGAATAGATCAGAGATGAAGGCAACGGTTCTAACGAGAGATGAGCTAATTCATGTGATTGGCAGATTGCGGCATTTTGCGGTTTGCCTGAATACAGCTGCACAGTCCCGGCTCAGGAGAATCATACAACCGATGAATTCCTGAATTGATGATGGTTCTCCGCAGACAAATTTGCATAGACGTATTCAGGCAAAACATGCAACAGGCAAGGCATGACAGACTGTAATTGTGGATGTAAAACCAGTTCCTGAAAGTACTTCAAAGCAACATGAAGGTTCCTGTGTAACAGTCCACACCGGTCCCAAATCCAGCTGTATTGTGGTGCATAACGCTCAATGTAAGTATGGGCAGCCATGTACGCCCGCTTACCCCGCCTCCGGCCAGGTCCAGAAAAACAGAGACCCGTTTTGCCAGACCTGATTGTGCTGAACGGGGGTAATCTGATGTAAGCGGACACATGGGCGCTTACACCCGAGTCACCATAGACTGACATGGGGTCCGGCGGTTTCCTCCATCGCAAGGTGTGAGAAGGAGGAAACCTTGCGATGGAGGAAACCGCCGGACCCCATGTCAGTCTATGGTGACTCGGGTGTAAGCGCCCATGTGTCTGCTTACATCAGATTACCCCCGTTCAGCACAATCAGGTCTGGCAAAAAAAACTGTACGGAACCGGATGAGGCAGCGGTGACATGCGCTCCATACTGCTGTGATCAGGAGGGGATCCATGCACAGACCCTCTCCTGATCAACCCTGTGAAAGGGGCCTTAGTTAAAGGAGAACTATGGGGTCAGTGTTCTTCCCCATATTTCCCCCCAAGGCCACGGGAGGACACAAACTAGCGTCCTCCCGTGACCCAAAGCTCAGTATCTGTAGCTCGCGGTATACTGAGGCAGCCAGGACGGATCCCGACGAGATCCACCCAGCTGCGTGATAGACAGCTGGCTCTGCCTATCTAGAGGCAGAGCCAGCTGTACCCGCCCCCTCCCCTGTCCGTTCTGCCAGTCGGCGCTGGAGGAGCGGGGAGGGGGGAATCCCTGCAGGGAGCGGTGAGTGACAGTCGCTGCTCTCTGCAGGGAGATGATCCAGAACTGAGCAAGCGCCGGTATGTGTTCGCTCACTTCCTGATCTACTGAGCCGACCTGTGACAGTTTCATTGTCGCACGTCGACTCGAACTATGAGGCTGATTTATTTTAACTTACCTCATAGTTCTCCTTTTAAAGGTTTTTATTTCATCCCACTGTAGTGCAAGCAGACACAGACTATGTTAGGGTGACAACCCTGCTTTGAATTTCCAGGGCAGAAGTGTTGTCACCCCATTACAGAAAGCTTCATGTGGTGGACCTTACTGGCATGCTCATCAGGTATTTAAGACTTTTGCAGGGAGTCTTCACACATATAGCAGTGACCTGTGTTGTACCGCACCAGATCAATGGAGGTCAACAGAAGGACACACAAAACAATAGTTTTCTATGTGTCCCATTCACACCACAATGCAGTGGGAGGTGGATTGCGATACAATGCAAACATGCTGCATATTATCGCAACGTATTGCATGCCACTACAGGTCTCTGCACCGCAGTGTATCGCACCTTGCTGCTGTGCGGGGATCTGAATGGAGTGTACACATTGTACACTCCACATAAAGTAAAAAAAAAAACAAAACAACAAATGTAAACAGTGACAACTCTGACATGTGTGCCACACAACACACACTACCAGAGCTGTCCCTAAGGGAAATCTGTAGGTGCAGATGCAGCACATAATATTTTTTTGAAGGAAGGCTATAAATCTGTTATTGTAGACTGTAACACACAGCTAACTTCCTGTCCGGTAGTCATCACTGCCCCTCTGCAGCTTGAAGTGGAACTATACAGCTCACTGTGAACAAGTTACAAGCTGATTCTGAGAAGCAGTAATCCGCTTTGGAGATGCAGCTTTATAGCTTTAGTAGATGGACGCTCTCCCTGCATGAATGGCGGCTCTTTTTGTATCTTGACGGATGGAGCAACAACTTAAGTACAGTGCCAGTAAGTGCGGACATGTTCATTGACAGAGACATATCCAAGTGGTAGTGTCGTCCTGCCCCCCCCTTGCCCCCGCTGTGTATAAATGTCAGCTGCATCTCTCCATAGAGATGGATGGAGCCTGTTATCCATGCAGCAAAGCTCATGTAGCTGCTCAGGAAGCACAGTGTGTCATTTGCATGTTGAAGCTGCAGATTGCTGTTCATCTGAACGAAAACTTTGCAGACCTATCTTGCTACGCAGTGCATTCAATTCTATTAGAGGAACCCGTCATGAATTCTCTCTTTTAGAAAATGTTCGTTACTAGGCTGCCTTGCTGATCCTCTGGCCTTAACCCCTTTGCTGCCAGAACCGGTTTTGCACTCATTTCCAAACCGATTTTAGGCATTAAGATTAATTAAAAGCCCCCCAAAAATAAGATATATGTTCTGAAAGCAGAGACCCTCTAGAATCAAATGGTGGCATTGGCAATTTTTTTATGTCACAAAGTATTTGTGCAACTGTTTATTAAGTCCTAATCTTTACTAAAAAAAACACATTTAAATGAATTTTAGCGCACACAAACACAATATAAAACCCAATTTAATGTAATTTTTTATGCTTTTTTGCTTTCACATAGGGGGGTGGTAGCACATTATAGGTGACAGCTTAAAGAGACATTAGGGTCTTCTTATAATGTCGCCTTTCTACTCTGTTGCTTCTCCTACGGCCAGGGAATGATGGCTCTAAATTCATTGCGGGGGGGGGGTCCTGGGATTTATCAAAACTGGAGCAGACAGAAAAGACAAAAACTGGAGCAGTTGCCTATGGCAACCAATCAGCTTTTATCTTTAGTTTGTTCAGTTATGATTTGAAAATGAAACAGATGCTGATTGGTTGCCATGCACAGCTGCTCCAGATTTTGTCTGCTTAAGTCTTGATAAATTCCCCCCATTGTTGTTTCTGGGTTCATTCACCAGAGAGGAGATCAGGGAACTTGTGTTCACTGGACTCCCTCCCCTCTACCTGCCGACACCTGCCATGCTGGTCCCAGGTCCGTAGGAAGGGCAGCAGTGGGATATATGGCGAGGGGGGTCAGACAGGGGGAGCCCCGCACATTTCAGAACCTGTGGAAGTGATTGGTGGCCCCTAGCAGTGTTCAGCTGTTTTTCCTAATATACTTTTTATTTTTATTTTTTTACCATTTTCAGAAGTCTTTAGGTCATGTGATATGCTGGGTGCTCATTGTCTCCAGTCTTTTCCCAGTGGTGAGCTGTCCCTCATGATGCAGGGGGCTGCGCTGATGTGATGACATTGCACAGATATCGCCATCAGTACACTATAAAAAGCGTTGTGCTGGCACCCCCACAAACAGTGGGCTCATGAAGTCCTGGATTAAAAATATTTGCCCAATGATTTCCTCCCTGAAGGATACTGGGCTTCCTCCTTTGAGTCATTCAACGGTCTGTCTAATCTGATTTCCCCGCTTCATGTCTATTTTTAGCGCAGTGTTTGTTAAGAGCCTGAGTGATAAATCTAAATAGTTCTTTCAATATTTCGGAGAGTTTCCGAATGTATTACTGGCCAGTAAAGTGTACCTATTAACACACAGAAATCAGATTGTGTGTACAGGTCATAAAATGTAATCAAGTCCTATAGCATCATTTGTAGTTTTATAAAAAATATGTCTTAAAATAAAATCTAGCATTAGGTTAAATGTATGAAAATTCTCTCTAAATTGCAGTTCTGGGCACCAACATGGAGACAGAGAGTGAACAGAATTCCACCTCCACCAATGGGAGCACTGCCTCCAGCACCAGCTCCCGTCCACAGATTTCTCAGATGTCTCTGTATGAACGCCAGGCTGTGCAGGTAAGTCAATTATCTCAATCTGTACATTACTTTACAAAGCTGAAGGTGTCCTCATGTCATTGGACTTGTTAAACATGTACTTTTAGGATGGTTACATAGTTCTCTCTTCTGCATGTTAGCCATTTTATTATTTTCAATCTTCAGACTTTTGCAAGAGCGTGCTGGTAAATACCATTTACCTGTATACATCAGACATCCTAAAAGCCATACAGTCTTATATGTAAATGATGCACTGTTCCTTTGGCACATTGAAAATATCTCAAACATCACAGCATACGAGGTTTACTGAAAGCATTTTCCCAGGGCAGTAATTGATCTGTGTGTTGCACTGATGATCCTTTCAGTATTTGTTCTGGCCTGGACTGCTGGAATGTGAGCTAAAGGTTTCAAACCATTGAAAGTGCAGTGTGATGTGAAATCATAGATTATCCCTCTAAAGGTTTAGGTTTATCCCCTAATGAACCTGTTTACAAAGGTGGATTTTTTTATTTTACTGTTTTGTTCTTTGATTAAAGTGGACCTTTACCCAGATCTTCAAAATAACAACATAGACACCTTTTAGAAATGTTTAGTAATGACAATCTACACACATACTTCTAGATAATTGCCGGCTTTGTATTTGCATAACTTATTTCTCTTCTCTTCCCCGGTCTTCTGACAGTGGCCATTTTTACTAAGGGCAGATTAATCCATCTGCCTTTACTTCCTGGAACTCTGGCACATGTGACCATGCACATCATCTCAGGGGAGGAAAATGCCTTTCCCTGAGATCTCATGAGATTACAGATGATATTTTCCAGCAATGCTCTGCTGATGTAATCTTCCCAGGATGCATTGCATGGGCACATTACATCATTCGTGCCCAAGAGGACCAGGAAGTAGAAAACATGAAATTGTAAGTAAAATAAAAATGTTTATTTAACTAACGAATGTAAGATTATTTCATATCCGCATGCAAAGCTTAATAATGTGATTTTTAGTCAAAGGGGGGTACAGGTCCACTTTAACATTCCTTCCAATAGTTTTACCGATTTACTGTATGATGAATTTTCCCATGGTGAGCGGGACTCTACAAAACTGTTTTCTGTAAATAGATTTCACCAGTTTGTACAAACTGCGGTGTGTTTGCCAATATTTCTGTCCCCGGACACTGCTGTAACCTACAGTAGGCTGGCTCCCTGATCAGTGCTGGTAACTGGAACAGTGTTCAGGTCATGTTGGTGTGCTGGAGAGTCTAGCAGCAGCTTTGTGTGTGAGAACAGCGGTCCGATCCTCCTATGTGCTGCCAGCGCAGGGTATGTGCTTTTGTTAAGCTGATTAGTGCTGCAGCAAGGGTTAAAAGAGCAGCATTACTGTACATGCAGCCTGCCCCGTTACCGTAATAAATCACAATGAGTCAATTGGGATTTAAAAATTCATTTAATGAAATACATAACTAGATTCATTGGTGGTTTTTTTATGCCTATCTGGAGCTTCGCTTTAATCCCGGAGAGGTCTGTTGTTTTCATAGAAGGAAAAGTTGGAGGAGGAACCTTTTTTTTTTTTTTTCTCATCACACTTTGCAACTTTTTTGCATTAATTGTTTGCAGTCGTATATTGTGAAACAGTAAACAAATGAGTAGTTATTTTGTAGCTTTTTGTAAATAGTTCTCTAAAACTTCCTCTATGGGCTGCTTAAAGGAGAACTATGAGGTGAGTGCTTTTCACTCACCTCATATGCAAGCTACAGCTTGCTGTATACTGAGACCGCCGCAGCCGGAATGGATCCCGACAATTATGTCTGGATCCACCCAGCTGCGTGAGTGACAGCTGGCTCTGCCTATCTAGAGGCAGATCAGCTGTACCCGCCCCCTCCATCCTGCCAGTCAGCACTGGAGGATCAGACAGGGGAGGGGGGGAGTCCAGTACCTCCCCTGTCACGGCTCTCTGCCGGCACAGGATCGAGAAGTGAGCGAGCGACGGTATGTGTTCGCTCACTTCCCAATCTACTGAACTGACCTGTGACAGTTTCATTGTCACCGGTCGGCTCAGATTATGAGGCTGAGTGAAAATCACTCGCCTCATAATTCTCCTTTTAAAAGTAATCTGTCACTTCCGTTCTCTCCTCTCTTAGCATGCGCACGTAGTTCATGCCGGACAACCTGTTCCCAGTTCCTGCTGAAATACACACTGGCCTGAAATTCATACCAGCCTTTCGCTGCAGGTCACCGATAAGTGACAGATGTTCTTTAAACTGATATTATCAAACCAAGGCATACAAATCATGTGTTCTTTCTCATCAACTTTGGTTTTGAGAACGTAATAGAAGATTTGTGATGACTTTTTTTGTTTGTGTAGTGATTTCTAGTCCAGCATCTGTATTACAAATTAACCAGATGGCATTGCAGCATCCTGCCCTGATCCCTAATGTAGGCGTAGATTATCTGTTGAGTTCAAGGCCTGTGTGTGTGTGTCATGTGATCTTTGATGTATTACTCTCTCCGCAGGCTCTCCAGGCTTTACACAGACAACCAAATGCAGCCCAGTATTTTCACCAGTTGATGTTGCAACAGCAGCTAAGTAATGCACAGCTACATAGCCTTGCAGCCGTTCAGCAGGTAAATGGATTAGACTTGTTTATCTTGTTCTATGCTAATTAACAATTTGCTTCCCTATGTTTATAGCTCATCCCTTAAGTTGGACAAAAATATCAGTTGGCATTTGGTTCATAGATGGGAATTATCTTTCACTGAACTAGTGCATAGATATACATAATCCTATTACAAAGGAGAACCTATTCATTGGGCACACCCCCTTTCATCAATAGGATTGAAAAATTGGAGTTTTGTACTTTGGGTTATACTGCCGCTTACAGGATGATTTGACACTGGTAAACATACAATTGTAGGTCAAACCAGGATAACTTCTCCTACTGCAAGCATGCCTACATTTTGTAGCAAAGCAATACCAAAAGTATGATCGTAAGCAGAGAGGGGTGGGATCTGTGCCCCTCAATAGACTTTAATAGAAGGATTTTTTGGTGAGTAGAAAAAACCTATTTTCTTTCTGTTTCCATTGAGAGACCCTGGAAGTCTTTATCCTTTGGAATAAAGCAGTCTAACTGGGGGGTGAGCAGCACAGCAAACAAATGCTAAGAAGCTCCACGGAACACTGGGGACTGCCTACAGCTTAAAAAGACCACAAAATCTGCCTTGCATAACTTGGAGAATGTGTGAACACAAGACCAGGTGGCAGCCATGCACATGTGGGAAACAGTTGTTTGATGCCTAAAACCTCACGAAGCACTCACTGATTTAGTAGGGTGGGCCTTGACAGGAAGGGGTGGCTGAGAGATAGACTCTCACACCTGAACCACATCCAGACAATGGAGGGAACTTTCCTTTTCTTAAAATGGAGACGGACAGAAGAACAATGTTCTGGTTGAGGTGGACGGCAGAAACTTCTTTAGGCAGGAAGAAAGTCCTGGGCCTCAACACGGTCTTGTACCTATGCAAAACCAGAAAAGGTTCCTTGCAGAATAAGGCCACCAGTTCAGACACTCTCCACTCGGGGATAATGGATACAAGGAACACATAGAGAACCAGATTGGAAACCCAGTCTCACAAGGGAAGCTACATGAGTCTCCCTGTTTAAAGGTATTAATCAAGGAATAAGATGATAGAGCAGAAATGTAACCTTTATGGTGCTGAAAACCAAACACTGGTCCAGTGCCAGCTGTAGATGGGAGAGGATTCACCCATCAGATCCAAGACTTTCGTGCAAAAGCAGAGAGCCCAACTGCTTCTGGACCGGAGAACTTGAATTTGGAATCAGAGAGCCTGAAGTTTCTCCTGTGGGAAACATACTTTGGCCTGCACTGTATTTAGGACTGGTCTCAAATATTCCAAACGATGAGTCAGTTTCAGCAATGACTTCTGAATGTTCAGGATCCATCTAAACTACTGTAATATCTGGACAGTCAAAGCCATGTCCAACAGAGCCTGTGCCGACTGTTCCATCAACAGGAGGTCATCTAAGAATCCCACAATGAGGATGCTGCAAGAGCACACAATGGCTAGTACTAGGGCCAGCACCTTGGTAAATACCTGGGGTGCAGAGGAGAGGCCAAAGGGCAGGGCAAGGCAAACTGGTATTGTAGGGGTCCAGCAGCAAAGTGCAGGAAACACCGATGTGCTGGAAAGAGGATGGCATATAGGAACGCATCCTCGATATTCACCGAAGCTACAAATTGAGGCGATGTCAGATTTGGTGGATTCTAAATGGAATTTGTGAGTGGGAATAAGGATCTTCATTACTTTATACCCAAGATGGGGCAGATGCCCCATTAGAATTTGGGCATGGTGAACATGTTGGAGTAAAATCCCTAAAACTGTTCCATCACAGAAATTGGGTCAAAGAGAAGTCCCTTGAATGTCATGCAGTGCAAACACTTTTTATACAGAAGTTCCACAGTCCAGTACTTTAATTAAAGTGTCCACTGCTTATATGCTTTAGTATTGATATTGGCTAACTTTTTTGTTTTTAATATTGCAGGCTACCATCGCGGCCTCCCGCCAGGCTGCTTCTCCTAATACTGGTTCCAATCAGCAGACCAGCACCACCCAAGGATCAGTAAGTGGTAGACATTAAACAGGCAATATTTTTAGTACTGACTAATTCATTTTTATTGCAGCTGTTATTACAAGATGTCATTTTTTGGCTGATTTTGTTGCATTATTTTTTTGTCTTTTTTTCAGCAGGCAAGTTTATCAACCAGCTCTTCAGCCCAGCTCTTGAGTCGCACTCAGAATGTCACCGCCCCCAGCGCTACAACACTTACCCAGTCAGTTCTACTCAGCAATGCCAGCTCCCCACCCCTCAGTCAGTCCCAAACACAAATGTACTTACGGGTGAGTGAGATGTGTGATTATATAAAACCTGTAAGTCCTTTTTTCAGGAATTCTTTTATTATATTGGATATGGCACTTAAGGTTATACTGTGTGTGCCCCATCATCTATTAAATTGTATCTATAGCCAAAACCTTTTTTTAGTTATTAATAAATTACGTAATGGTTAAAAACTCTGTTTTGATTTTTGCTGTCTGATCATTCCTTTCACTTCCTGTCCCAAACACACAACAAAAAGTGAAAATCTCTCTAAAATAAACGAAAATCCTACTAGTAAAGTTGTTACAAATGGAAGAATTCCTATCACCTCCTGTTTTGGTTTTACCATTAGTTTCAGTTCTGGGGATAATGGACACCAGGACAAATAGTGTAAATCTTTCCAGCAAGCATGCAGATGGCTTTAAAACCTGGCAGAGGTTCGAACCCTTCTTTTAGTCTTTCCAAAACTATTAAATATGTTTCTGATATACATACATACACTTTCACAGTCTACATTGTTCCTGTTCTAGTTTGCATTGGAATGTGTTGTGATTTCTGTAAGGAAAGAAGCACAGATGGGTAGTTGTATAAAAAATAGTTTAATACACTTTTATAGAATGACCTCATATGCTGATCTCTTCTCTTTTTAACTGTCATCAAGAGAAAACTAAAACTAATGTCAGAGACATTTAAAATGTATCTGGTGCACTTATATATTGCTGGGTTCAATCCATTCATCTAAAATATGTTTTATTTGCTATAATGATCCTCATTTTCCATGTAAATGTTATTATAATCCTCATTTCACCTCTCTGTTATTTCTTACTTGTCCTAAGTTGTGGAGAGGACCTTCCACAGTTTTCTGGATCTTCTTATTAGTATGCAGAAAGACTTGCTTTGTAAAAGGGGCTTCCGCTTTGAGCAGCTCGCTTCAGTTTAGGGATGTTAAACACAGATCTTCATGGGAGTGCTGACTGTCACATTAAAACAGCTGCCAGCAGGCTTTCAGTAGGCTTCAGCACTTCTTGGAACTTGTGGAAAGCCTGCTGGTGGCATGTTT
The DNA here is from genome assembly GCF_000935625.1 of Nanorana parkeri. Lineage (NCBI taxonomy): Eukaryota > Metazoa > Chordata > Amphibia > Anura > Dicroglossidae > Nanorana > Nanorana parkeri. Next base: position 133,858 of record NW_017307996.1, read on the forward strand.
AAAGTGATAGTCAGCCCTTCCATTAATATCTCTGGTTTAAATTGAATTAAAAGCTTCAGGAAAGCCACTTCAAGCTTACCAGAAGCTGTGCTGTACATACTACACGGCTACAAGCTGAAGCATGCATGTGCAAGGCCTTAGTTCCATTTACAGGGGTGCAATTTTTAAAATGCATGCTCCTGGTTTGCATGTGTGTTTGCTTCCAGATTTCATGTGATTTCACTTCCCACTGAAAACAAGGAGTATCTTCTGAAACCCACAGAAAAACCAATGAAGGAACTCGCCAAATCTTGAAACTGTACCACTGAATAAATTGCTGCAGACTTTTCCTTGATGTTTCAGTGGAATTGGACCGTTGGTGTGCAGGAAAAATGCCACCTGGTGTGCAATAAAGTACACTTTTTAATTTATGTTTGTAGGCCCCCCTGATCTTTTATTTGGCTCATGTTTGCTTTAACAGTTATGCTGCCAGCAATGAATTGCTTTGACTTTTCAATGATCCAATTCACAGCTATTTAAGCCAGCCATGCACGACTAGAATTCAAGAGAGTTCTCAAAGCGGGGATGGAGAAATTTCCTCTGCCGTCTGCTGTAGTCAAACAGCTGGCACTCGTGACATCTTTATTCCTGGCTGTGCTTTTGCTTGGGTCTCACTAGTTTAGATTCAGTGTTAGACAGTGTTATTTGTTATAAAGTGACTGGAATAACTGTAGTTACCTTACTGCATCTTGCCAGTACTATTCTAATTGTTGTCATCTTCTCCAAGCAGCAGCCTCAGCTGGGAAATCTTTTACAAGTAAACCGTTCTCTTGGCCGGGGAGTCCCACTGAACTCTCAACTTATTCTAATGCCGAATGGCTCAGTGGCTACTGTCCAGCAGGAGGTGGCGCCATCGCAGAACCAAGGAATGCATGACTCAGACCAGGTACATCATATACTGTATTTACTTTTATTTTCTAAAATAAAGATAATTCAGACCCTTTGTATGACGTATGACTCCTCCTTGTTACTTCAGGTAAACATTTATTTTTAATTGGGTATTTTTTTAAATTTCCTTTTCCAATAATAATGACATGCAAACCTGGGAAATTAAGCACAGAAATCTCATCACCAGAGGTCTCAAACGATAAAAGAAATCATAAAGTGGTTCAACTCTCCAACAACTGCCGAAACTGAAAAATAGTTTTTGGGTAGACTGATCATTGAGGGCCCATTCACACCATTGCATTCATTGCACAATACCATGCTGGGTGCATTGCATACGTTACTCTGCACTGTGATGAAAAAAAATTAGTTCAGATTAGGGCTGCACCGATATAAGAATAATATTCGGCATAATGCCGAAAGTGCCATTTTCTGGCTGATATAGCGGTGCATCCATTCTTTCTCTTCTCCCCGCTTGGCGCTGCTCCGTGTCCCAGCAGGGAAGAGAGAAACTGTCACAGGAGGCCAAGCGCTGCGGGAGGAGAGCGATGTGAGCGGCCGGCGTCTTCTCTCCGCACCTCTCAGTCTCCTGTCACAGAGCGGCGTGTGGGCGGAGACGGCCAGCACTGTCACAGCAGGCTGAGCTCTCCTCCCTGCACTGCTGGCTCAGCCTCCTGTGACAACGTGTCTGGATGCAGAGCAAGCTACAAGCAGTCAGTGATCGCGGAGTGTTTGTAAATAATTGAGGACAGAGTATTGTTACTATATTCTCAATTATGAATAAATGGGAAGTGATCTACATCACCTCCTGTTTATTCATGATTGTGGATATAGTAAACACACAGTGTCCTCATGTTATGAATGAACAGGAACACTCAGTATAGAGGATTCCTGTCCATTGATAACAGGGGCTGCAGAAAAAGAGATTGAGGACTACTGTGTCCTCAATCTCTTTTTCTATTTTAAAAGGGAAATATCAGGGGTCTGTTTAGACCCCCAATATTTCCCCGAAGCCCCTAAAAGTAAAGTTAAAAATATTTAATAAAAAATGAATAAATAAAAATAAGTATAAAAAAATGTAAACGTTTATAAAAAATAAATACAAAAATATTTGAAAAAGTTAAAATAAAAAAACATTTCTCTCCCGTTCATTGAAGGACACAGGGAACAGATCGGAGATCATGTACTGTAGGGTAATATCGCCAGGATTTTACGGTGAGTACCAAAATCCTATTTTTCGGTTTCGGCCGGACATTTTTTAAATTTCGGTTTCGGTTGTAAAATTTTCATTTCGGTGCACCTGTAGTGCATAAAATATTTCCATTATTTCTTTGTACATCCTCCATAGTGTTTATTTCAGCTACCTTCAACTTTTTTTGTCATGCAGGTATTACCTTAATATAGTATGCTTTTTTTTTTTTTTAATCAGCTGGCCATATTTCTAATCTTATTATTCGGGGTACCGTGCATGGTTGCATTTTGTGGCCACCTGTACAGCAATATGTAAGCTTCAGTAATATGGTTCTGGTAGCCCACAGCTCATCATAGGTGGCTTTTTGAGTATGGTAGACACACTGTTACATTCTCACTCTCATATTTCTACAGTGGTTTCTTGATGCATCGTGTGACATGTGCTAACAGTCTGCACATGTACAAGAACTAGTTGTCACCATGTTGCTCAGGACTATTTTTATGACACTTATATGAGGGGGGTTAAAGAAGAACTGCAGGGGGAAAAAAGTATTTAAATCTGCTGGCAGACAGGGAGCAAATTGCAACCAGGTGTATGCCACCACCCGGAGCTCACTCTTATTTACAATTTACGGTTTTACTGAGTGCCAATATTCTAGTCATCGCTATACTTCCAGCACTTCGACATACTAGACCTTTGTGTTTCCTACACAGAAGCTGCCTTGTTGTTTGCCCGCACCTCCTTCTCTCTTGCCCAATCACAGACTGTTTGCATTCTGTGAACCCATTTACAATGTGAATTGACAGAGGAGGGGAGGGCAGTGTTGCTGCTGTGTGGAAGAGCCGGATATCTCCTGTCAGAGCACTAGTATATAGCAAAGACTATAATATCAGTGCTCCAGCTGTGGTGAAAGTACAAAGCCCATCCTGCATCTACCTGCAAGTCATTCATGTGGCTGTTAGTCTTTCAATGACCTATGGGATCTGTGTTTCCACAAAAGCTGGAGGGCTGAAGTTTGGCTACCCCTAGTTTAAATTGTAAATAAGAGAGGGCCGCAGGAGGTGGCATACACCTTTGTTGCCCCTAACTCCTTTTTTTAAAGCTGCAGGGTCCCTGCGATAGTCTTGTCCTCAGTACAAAGTATTTGCTATAACATACTAAGATAGCAAATTGTTGATTATGGTGTGATCAGTAGTTTGCATTCAACAATCACTTGAGCATTGGAATAACTTTTAATCATTAACTCACTAAAGTGATGTCTTCTGTAGCCTTGCAAGCCTTTACATGCAGTTGTCTGGATTTATACAACTTTAGAATGTGGTATCAAGCCAATTGTCTTCTAAATCCCGCTCTGCATTTACAGTGCTTGGTGGAATTGTTTAAAGGACCAAGACCTTGTCTGTCAGGACATATAATAATCCCCTGTGTGACTAGAGACTTTCATTTTTTTTAATTAAATGTTGATATTGTCAACATAGTAGTTTGTTTTTCTGTCCTGCAGGTTCAGAACCTGGCTCTCCGAGGTCAACAAACGGCTCAGGCCACTTCCACTGCTGCGGGATCCACCATTGCTCATCCTGCACCTCCACCATCCAAACCAGCTACTCATCCGACACCCTCTTCCTCAGTGCCCCCTCAATTGCCTTCCTCCACTGTACCACAGACTGTGAAGAGTCCTTTGGCCTCATCAGGGGGCACTGTGAGCCAAGGGAGTCAGACGGAGGCAGAGGGTAGAAAAACAGAAGGGGAGGGAGTACAGCAGAGCGTTGGTATCAACCTGACCAGAGCCGCAACTCCAGCACCCAATCAGACCCTGATCAGCTCTGGTGAGTTCATCTCCTCTCTGCTTATCAGTATTTAGTACTTTTAATATTGTTGTTTGATAAGAAAACTTAAAGGAAAGCTATGAGCAAACCTTTTTCGGCATTCGTTCTCTTTAGGAATGACTAATGTCCTCCTGTGACCCAAAACTCAGCAAATAGTGGGCAATGACAGCGCAAAGCAACACCACACCAGGGAAAGATCCTGACAATATTGTCGGGATCCACTCCTCTGCCTGATTGCTATGCCTGCCCCCTCTGCCATCTATCCCTCCAGTCAGCGTTGGAGGAACAGAGAGGGGAAGGGGGAATGACAGTCACCACTCTCTGCAGGGAGAAGATCATGAACCTTTAAGGAGATTATCTATGATGTGTGTCACATCCAATTAATCTCATATCCGTTTACAAAATTGCATGCCAAAACTTAATTGTTGACTTTAGACAACATGAACTGGTATTCTTTCCCCAACTTCATTATACAGTATTGGGTCTTATTAGATGTAGATAGATAGATAGATGGATGGAGTTCTCTACATTTCAGAATTCTTGGTACTTGTCTTTTCCCATGCAATCAGAAGGTGAATGTGGATTGTACTGAATGATAAAGCTGTATTATATTTCAATTAGTATTCTCCATTTGAAGTCCAGCATAGAAGTCTGGACTTGCTGGAAGTGAGTAGATCAGGAAATTATTTTGTCTGCTCACATCTACCCAGAACTGGCATAAAACTGCCTCCGCACAAATAATAAGTTACTTTCACCCCTCAGAATTTATCAAACCTGTAATGTTGGTTTTGTTTTTGCATTGATGTAAATGGACTGTAACTGACTTTTGTATTTTTTTCTTTTTCTTTCTTGCTTCTTCCTTAATATCTCCACATCCAAACATCATTCTATCCCCATTGTTTTTAAATGTCCTGCTCTATAGCTACATACACTCACATACAGCCTCACTCAGTCCTACAGCAGAAGCAGGTGGTGTTCCAGCAACAAATTGCCATCCACCAGCACCGCCAGTCCCAGCTTGTCCATGCCTCAGCTCACCTGCAGCTGGCACAGCAACAGCCCCAGACTGCCTCACAGCAAGGTATGCAGGCACCTCCTGCACAACAGACCCTCGTTGTACAGCCAATGTTGCAGACAACTGATGCAAGTCTGCCGACCAAAGCCCCCGTGCCCATTCAGCCCAAGCAGCCAGGCAAAGGGGTTCCCCCTCTAAATCTTCAAGGACACCTAGCAGCCAAACCGACTCAAGGTTCCAGACCACTCCCCACACCCCCTCCTAATCAGCCTCACATTCCAGTGCAACTGGTTGGTGCCAGACAGCAAGGTCCTGCTCAAGCACTGGCCTTAGGAGCCCCTCAAGTTCCATCACAAGGGTCATCCCTAAGTCAGATGACACTGCCTCCTTCTCCAGCACCTGTCTCGACTGCTGTGTCTGGTGCCGTGCAGGAAGCCCAAGCTGCCTTCTATGGAGTTCTGCAGGTAAGTGCTCCAAAGAAACTTGTTCTTTTCTTGTTTGTTTGCTTTTACAGATGAAGTCCACTCATGGATGATCGAGCAAACTAAAAGAAAACATTCATCAGTGCCCACTATACTATATGGCATTTTTCCTATGCTTTCACATCAGTGACACCATGCCATTTGTGTTTTACAACCTGATGCAGTCCCCTACAGAGAGCAAAATAAAAAAAATTCCAAGGTTGTACTTTGTTTTACACATGTGATTCCTCACAAATGAGTATCAGTTCTACCCCTATGGGAAAGGTGTAAGTTTCTCTGTATACCTGTATATTTTGGGTGGATGCTGATAGGCTCAATGCAATAGTCAACAGCGGGGATTCCTCATTCATGATGCTTAACATGAATGGGGGAATTCACGCTAAATGTTCAGGTCTGAACACGTAAGATCTAACCATGTATGGATAACCTTTAGAGTTATAATAAAATACCAAACATGAAGAGTGAGACATCCCCCAAATAGCAATGACAGTCTGGCAGAGCTGCGGTCACAAATGCACAGATCTTCTTAGTAGATCTTCATAGATGAGCTTAAAAACAGATGATTCAAGTGACCAGCACGTAGCAGAAATGGCAGTAGTCTGTTTTGGTTGGACTGACCATTTGGGAATACACAATTGATGCTTGTTTGATCTCTTAGGGCAAGATGTCTGCAGCAGGAAAGAGGAAGGCAGAGTCCGAGGAGGACAGGGAAGAGTCTCCAACACTACCGGTAAAAGCATCTCCCCCAGCAGATACTCCACCAACGGTTGAAGAGAGCAGCACCCCAGCTGGTGGGTGAAATGTAATATCTCTGCTTTGCTTTACTTGTTATGTCTTCCAGCACTTAAGTTGGTAACATTCTACTCGCATCTGTCCTGTCAGCTCTTTCAGCCTCTCGCTGTTTTCACGTATTGCATTTTCAGGCAGAAGGTGAAATGCTGATGTTTTCATTCACAGCTTAATTCCATTTTATGTTCACACTGTACTCCACAGATAAGTCTGAAGCTGCCTCTCAAGTCACCCCTGCTCTGTCTGTGTCTGCACCTCCTTGTGCGCCCGCCCTCTCGATCACGTCACGTCAGCACAATGACTCCAAGCCCCCGCAAGCCATTGTGAAGCCACAGATCCTGACTCATATTATAGAGGGCTTTGTCATCCAGGAGGGAGCAGAACCCTTTCCTGTAAGCTATTGGTCCTTATGCCATTTATGTGCTTTTGTTGGTTAAGTAGAGTTGTGTTCCACAGGTGCACAGATTCCGAAAGATTTCTTTTATTAAAGTGGATGTACAGGCAAAAATAAAAAATAGAGCGAAGTTGAATGAACTTTAGTTTTAAGGAGTAAAGTGCTTTTTAATTTCTCCCTTGCTGTCATGTAAAACCTTTCTGTTGATCCTGCCAATTTCTATGTCCAGGCATTGCTTCCTTTTTCAGGGTGACAATGCTTTATGTTGTTTTTCAAACTGTCCCAATGTTGTCACCTTTTTTTGCCATGCCGCTGCTGGGCTAGGAGGCTGCATTGGGTTTTCTTGGTTCAACTTGCTGGCTGAATGAAGAAAATAGAACAGATTCCTCCATCAACGCTTATGAGCATTGATCGAGGAATCTCCTGCTGTTTCCTTTGTATTCAGCAGCAGCTGTCAAACTACCCAGAAAGAGCTGGCTGCTGGCTCAGTTCAGCCGAAATTTTCTGACATGCTTCTTCGATCAGCTGATCAAAGGAATGCCAGTCGGGAAGGTGCCGACAGCGGCATTAACACATCGAATTTTAAAGCGTTCATAACTTGCTTTAATGTCACATTGTCGTCACCCTGGAGGAGGAGGTTGGTTACTCCGAACTGACCTCACCACCTCCCGTCCTGCTCCTCCAGTGTGATTTACATTAGCTCCCCCTTCCACATTCTTCCTGGGGGCTAGCGGTAGTAGAATAACATCCAGGGAAGCAGTGATGTTGGTCTCCTCCCACAGCCCTTGCCAAGATTGACTCAAAAAATGTATTTAAAAAGGTTTGCTGGCTTCACTTTTTTTTTTTTTATGTTTCTTTTTAAGAAAGTTGACTTTGCATCTACTTGAACCTGCAGCTAGAACAAGAAAAGAAATGCTTTGCGTGCTGGCTAGAGGACAGCTTTTGATCATGCGCGTTGTCTGTTTCCAGGTTGGCAGTCCTCAAATACCAAAAGACCCTGAGAAGGTCGCCGGGACTGTTACCGTTTTGCTTCCAGTGGAGAGTCCTCCCCCTCAGCTTACACCAGACCAAGCTATCGGTGGTAATTCTCTATGTTCTTCCATTGCCTTTGTTGTGTCCTCATGTACTCACTTGTTAAGTAGGGAATAAATGGTTAGAATTTCGTACGAAAAATAATTTTCGTAACGTTTGTTCAAATATCTATCAAATAGTATGGTGGAAGTGACAGACGAAAACGACAAAGTTCTTGAAAATGTTTGAAGGAGCAAGTTGCTAAATTGTTCTCAAGTTTCTAAGATTGACTGTGGTTTTCGTTCGGAAACTCCATTCATTCCAATTGAATGTTAAATGAAAATGAAGACTGGGTGGTTTCCACTTGCACCAAGAATGTCTATTCTGAATGTTTTTCCTCCACTTTACATAGCACATTAACAAAAAATGTTATGTACCGCATTTTTCGCTCCATAAGACACACTTTTTTCCCCCCAAAAGGAAAAAAATGAAGCGAATCCCGACGCCCGAGACATGCAGTTTCGGGCGCCGGGTGAGTAGTAGGAGCCACTGCTCGTTTAATACGAGTGATCTAATGAGATCACTCGTATTAAACCGAGCAGCGACGACTATCGAGATCACCATAGAGCAGACGAAGAATAGACGTTCTTCGCCTGCTCTGTGTGATCACTGAGACCGTGGCGCTGTAATCACAGCGCCACCTGTCTCAGCGGTCACTAACTGCAGCTTCTGTCACAGCTTCTGTCATAGAAGCTGTTGCAGAAGCTACGGCCTGTCGAGTGCTCCATAAGGCGCACCGGACCTCCCTGCGTCCTATGGTCCGGTGTGTCTTATGGACCGCAAAATACGGTAAATGTCATGAAGATTGTTTTGTTCTTCTCAGTCTGTTTCTACAGCTCTTCAGTTACTCTACTCTTGTTCTCCGACACCTCTTATATTGATGCTTTGTGTTGCAGATTCTTGTAGCTCCAAACTGTTGAAGTGTGAATACTGTGGCAAGTTTGCTCCAGCAGACCAGTTCCGGGGTTCAAAGCGGTTCTGTTCAATGACCTGTGCCAAGAGGTAAACTAAAAAGAATATATACTGTGTACAGTCCCAGAGGTAGTCACCACACTGTGTAATGTAAATGCCCGGGTGATCAGCCACAAAAATATCCATACAAATCCATAGAAGGTATAAAAGACTAAAGCTCAGTCAAAGCAATGACTATAAACTGCTGGTGCTTTGACTTGCCTCTGCTGCAAGACCTGCCAATGCCTCTATACCTACTTGAGATAGATAGCGTGTGTGTGGTTTTTTTCATTTATTGTATGCGTGTGACAATAGAAATGTATATATACATTAGATATTTTGCTGTTTACTACATATAATTCTGCAGATAAAGTTGGGGATGGGGAATGGGTAGACTTTTTATTTTCTCTCTAGGGTCAGGAGTGGGGGTAAGAAGTCACAACGCTGGGGTTACATGCTGTTTTGGTGGAGTATTAAACTCTCGCACACTCTCCACCACTTTTGTTCACCTGTATCTGCTTTGATAGGTGGGGAGTACACCAGTACATCCAAACATGGAATTTAATGTCACAGAGTAAACTTGTATTTGTATTGAGGTGTTTCGCAGTGACTGCTTCCCCATAATAGACTTCCTACAGTGCGCCAGCCACAATGAGTAGCCAGTATAAGAACAGCAGTGATGTACTTGGCCTTGGTATATTAGGACTTTACCACAATTCCTTTCTTTCCAGATACAATGTAAGTTGTAGTCACCAGTTCCGTATTAAAAGGAAGAAATTGAAGGAACTTCAAGAAGTGGGAGGAGTGAGAGTGCGCAGACGCGGCCCACGAAGAAACAGTTCGGAGATTGCACGTGCCAAGATCCAGGGGAAGCGAATGCGGGTAACAGAGGTGTCTAGCACTTGTGTTCTTTTCTGCAGAGAAAAAGCAGCAGACAAAATGACTTGAGATGGGAGAGGGAAGCAATATGGGGGGGAGTGGGGGGCTTATGACTGAGCCTAGATCAGGGTGGACATTTTGGGGCTGGAAAGAAAGTTTTTCTTGTATCACAATACACAACTTTAAGCTTTCTTTGTTCTGTCCGTGATTTCCATAATACAGTAAGTATATAGTGAATTTGTAGGAGGTGTCTGGGAAAATATTCTTCAGTGTATTGCAATTTGCTGAACAACCAGACAATGACACATGATTGGCATCTGTGTCACCCATGTGCCATTAGTAGACTCCGAGTTTGGAGTTCTGGCCTTTCTTCTTGCATGCATTTGTTACATTGTGTCCTTACCTGGAGAAAGACACAAGGAGCTATATGACAGTTATAGATTTTTGATGGATAAGCTATAGTGCTTTAAAAGAGAACTATGAGGTAACCTTTGTATCCCATAGTTCTCTTTAGGGTCACGGGAGGACATATACTAGCGTCCTCCCGTGACCCAGAGCTCAGTATATAGCAGGCTATTTCTCGCTATGTACTGAGAGTGCCGCAGCCCGGACTAATTCGACAATACTGCTGGCCACCCCTCCCGTCCGCCCCCTCCCCCGTCTGTTCCTCCAGTCAGCGCTGGAGGATCGGAGAGGGGGATGGGGGGAGGATCGGAGAGGGGGATGGTGGGGGGGGATCCCTGCGGGCAGCGGTCACTTACAGTTGCCGCTCTCTACGGGGAGATGATCGGGACGTGAGCGATGATATGTGTTCCCTCACTTCCCGATCAATAAAGCCGAAGTTCCAATGTCACAGGTCGGCTCTAACTATGAGAATGAGTGTAAATCACTCACCTCATAGTTCTCCTTTAAGTATTAGTGCCTCTACCTCGTGCAGGTCCTGCTCATTAGTGAGCCGCCACTACATTCAGGGGTCCCAATCTCTAATTGGGAAGTATTTGTAGGGTGGTTTGCTAGACAGGACAGCTCAGATTTAGTACAGTGTGTAGGATACTTTAGCTTGTATCAAATTTAGAATGAATTTGGTTTCTTACAGGAGGATTCCAGCCGTGGTTCTGATAATTCCAGCTACGATGAGGCTTTCTCCCCCACCTCCCCAGCCCCTCCTTCCTGTAGGACACCCCACACAGAGAGAGAAGGAAGTACCCCAACCAGCGGACCCTCCAGCTCGGATCTTCTGGGGATCAATCCAGTTTTTCTATCTAGCAATCCCAGCCGCTGGAGCGTGGAGGAGGTGTATGAGTTCATTTCCTCCTTACAAGGTATGACTTCATTTCACTAGCTGTATTTGCAGATTTGGGGGGGGGGGGCGCTGCTAAAAAAGCTTTATATATAACTCTGGACTAACTGTAAAATGCTTTTTCTATATTTGCCAATTGCCTGTACAGGAAAGACCAGTGTTAATTCCGCCGACTGATCATTTTCGTCATAGTTTTTGTCAGCAACACTTTTTCACTAAATAAAACTAAATAAAAACTGAGTTATGATGACTAAAACTATACCGGATAGATGTCAACATTTAAGTCGACGAACTAAAACTAGACTAAAATGTTAGGGAGAGACGATTTGGGAAGAGATCCAATCAGAACTAATCTCTTTGGATTTCCAGTTTTGGTTCCATCCTGAATGGGCAGCTAAGAGGTAATATGTGTAATAGCATTACAGCCAATAAAGTTTTTAATTTATATATATATATATATAGGTGAAACTCGAATAATTAGAATATCGTGCAAAGTTCATTTATTTCACTAATGCAACTTATGCGGTGAAACTAATATATGAGATAGACTCATTACATGCAAAGCAATATAGTTCAAGCCGTGATTTGTCATAATTATGATGATTATGGCTTACAGCTCATGAAAACCCCAAGAACCCCAAATCCACAATCTCAGAAAAGTAGATTATTACATGCAATCAATAAAACAAGGATTGTACATAGAACAATATCGGACCTCTGAAAAGTATAAGCATGCATATGTACTCAGTACTTGGTTTGGGCCCCTTTTGCAGCACTTACTGCAATTACTTTTGCACGATATTCTAATTATTCGAGTTTCACCTGTATATAAGAGTTGCACTTCTACTTGAAAGAATGAAGAATGCCATATACAAGTTGTTCTAATCAATGTATGTCTAATGACTGGTCCTTTGTTCAAAATACTCAGTATTATTGTTCCCTTATAAGACTCGGTTTCATCTCAATTTAAGATAAATAAAGACATGTTATTAGGGATGCGCCGATACTGATACAAGTATTGATATCGGTGCCGATGCCGAGTATTTGGGCGAGTATTCGTACTCGCCCAAATGCTCCGATGCCTAGCACGAGTACTTTTGGTATCAGGAAGCCGGGCAACACGTCATTACACGCTTCCCGATTGGCCGGGAAGCGACTCCATGCTCTCTTGTCACTTCTGATGTTTTTAAGATCTATGACTAAAACTAAATCCACATTTGCTGTCACAATGAACACTGGGAAGACCCATTTGAGAGTTCCTTTTACTCAGAGGCAATCCCAAGGAATTCTCATTTCACTGCTCAGGAGTTTTTGACAGGAAGCCCATGGTTTGGTGTCTAGAGAAAGGGTCGTGTCTGTGTATATGGGATGAGCAGATATTCAGATAGACAACCAGAGTATTGGGGGAGCTGGGCATCACTTGGTATGGTCTAAAAAGATGTACGCTGTGGATATGACATAGGAGTATTATAGTTTAGATTATATAATAGAAGATTTAGATTATATAATAGAAGTATTATATAATCCAGGGGCAGCCAAACTCTGGCTCTCCAGCTGTGGTGGAACTACTAATCCCATGAGGCATTGCAAGATTCTCACATGGGATTTGTAGTTTCACCGCAGCTGGAGGGCCGAAGTTTGGCTGCCCCTGATATAAGGCTTATTAAAATTGTAGGCAACGGTGATGTGCAATAACCTGCAGCAAATGATCAGAGGCCTGTCCACTCTAGGGTTTGAAAGCTGACTTCCGATTGGTTGGAAAAAGGAGACTTTTTCTATAGAGACATGTTGAGTAACTCGGCGCCATCATGTCATTGGATGAAACGCACAATGTATGATATGGAAATGCGTCCCTGTCATTGTAAAGAGAAGTCTGACAAAACGTCTTTTTCTCTTTCCCCCCTAGGATGCCAGGACCTTGCTGAAGACTTTCGGTCTCAAGAGATCGACGGGCAGGCTTTGTTACTGCTGAAGGAGGAACACCTTATGAGTGCCCTGAATATTAAACTGGGACCTGCTTTGAAAATCTGCGCCAAAATCAACCTGTTAAAGGAAACTTAACTGAGCGTGTTTTCCCTACAAAGCACAAGGGGGTAGAGGAGACAATGGACGACTCCCTGAACTATTATCCCCCCCCGATATTTCTCCAGAGAATTGTGTAGGGAAGCAATAGAGCAAAACTGACAAGAGAGGAACAGCAGCCTTCTCCACTACCGGCCACCATCTAGTACACTCCCCTACGCTCCGAGCTCTTCTTTTACCATTTAATCATTATTACCCGAAATATATATCTATATCTTCTGTATGTTTGTATCTGCTCATTCAGGTACCATGCCTGCCATTGGGAAAACGACAGGCATGTGAAGATTGTAACTGCAGGCCAAGCCTGGTGCAGTTTGAGGCTCTGTACGTATCAGACAGTACTTGCCTAAGCAAGGGGGAGTACCACAAGTAGATGCAAGGGGGCAGCAGAGAGCAATCTGTGTACATGTAGCACATCTGTAGACCATATACAGATGAAAGCGTACTTGTAAATATACTGGTCTGTGCAGGTACAGGGGCCTCTTCTGACGTATCATATGCACACATTTCTACATACGACTGAATGTATATATAGTGAGATCCCCTGGTGACGCGTGCTCTAGAAACTGGTACTTCAGACATGTCCACACTGTATTTTCCTTGTGCCTCTTAGTGTACGCTGGTCTGTTGCACACATATGCAATGGTTCGGTATGTTGGACATGCTCTTCCTACATGTACATCACTGCAGCATGCAATACTGCCTGTTGAGACTCCTAGTGGCGGGGCCATTGCTGCATCCGGTTCAGTGTTTTCCTCCTGAGCCCCCTGTGTGCACCAGCATCCCCAGCTTTGGGATCTGAGCCTTAATAATTCTCATCCCTGCTTGTGCTGTACTGCAAATGGGCCCACCGACACAGCACCCTCCTCTTGTGCTCTTTAGAGTGTAAATGTGCCTGCAGGGTGGAGGCCGTCATTTGCCCATTTCTCTTGGTCACAGACACTCCAGCAGCTATGAAATCTCATCTGGAATTCTCAGTCTTGCCATAGTTGTTGGAGCTTTCACTTTCTTTTACAGCAGCAGAAGGAATGAGACCCCAGGGGGTCTTATCTGGGAACTGCGGAGGGGGAGATAGTTGAACAACTGCCGAGTGCATGATTCAGCCCACTGTCATTCACACATGTTTAAAGTCCATTTCCACCTTTTGTAAGTGATTAGCATTTAATATGGTGATGACGATGTATACATCTGCACATTGCAGGCTTTCTTCATTTTTTTAATGTATGTTTTATTAGGCTTGAATCCTAGAAATTCCAAATGTTTTCTACAGGAAACTGAGTCTGACACCAGGGTCGTATTGTGAAGCAGGCTGTAAATTCTGTGTAACACACAATACACTGTTTAGGGGGGGGTTAATATTA
>NW_017307996.1:148219-161737 GCF_000935625.1 Nanorana parkeri
GGGTGGAGAGGCCGCAGAGAGCTTTGTTATAAAAGACACACATTGCTTGCACAGCAAAGAGGCGGCCATTGTCATGAGGATATGAAGAGGGAAACAAATCAAAATGTTTGTGTTCATATACAGCAACTGCACAAGGCTACTTCATGAAAGACTCGCTGTACATTGCTGATATGTTTTACAAAAATACCTCTGCAAAGGTGGAAATGGTCTATTTTGGGTGGACAAACCATACATGGAGATATTACATAACCGACATCAGATTAGCACAGCGTGTTGGCCAGGACACCTGATAAGGGCCCCAGAATCTGCTGTGTGGCCCCTGGATTAGTGGATATGTTGTTCATTCTCCTTAAAATAGTACAGTTGTATTTTAAGAACAGTGGCCTACTTGCATCCAAATATAACACATTGACACGTGGGGTCTTGTACACGAGGTCACATGGACCTTGCCTATATGCGCTCCAAGCTTTGTGAGAACTGAACCATGAGAATGCATATTGCCAGTTTACTAAAGTCTTCTGTCCCCGAAGGCTAAAACAAATGTTTCAGCACACAAAATGGCCGTTTGTAGGTGTCCTGAATATTGGTTCTCGCCAGCGGCTGGCCATGTGACCCCAGTATGTGCGGCCCCTACACGTCCAGCACACGAATAAGCACAGCCCAGTGTGTTGCTGGATTGATATGGGTCAGGTGTCACAGCTCGCTCTGTATATTCTTTTCTTCTTGTTTGGTGACCATTCTTGCAGTACTCGCTTCCTTTTCCCATTTTTGTATTTTCTTCCTCTTGGTTTCCTACATATATAAATCTATATATATTTTTCCCTGTAGGTTTTTATGTCAGAGCTCAGTCTGCAGCCTATCGCTGATCTAGCAGCAGTGGGAGGGAAGTGGAATGTGTCCCTTTTTGTTATGTTACATTTTGTCAGCACTTGAAGACAATGGAATAAAAGAATCATTGCTTTGGATCTTGGTGATTGTTATTGTGATCTGGGTCATGGAACTGCTGTGAATAATTCGACCAGGTTATTACCTCCTAGTATTCTGTACCAGGCTATATCCACACCTCATTATTAATATTATGTGCTAGTGAAGAATGTATATGTCCACATTTCAGATAAGGGGGTACAGCATTCAGAAAGCCACGTGAGACCACGGAACAAACACAATTCTGCTTTTCTAAATAAATGTTCTGGCCCAGCTCTGTTTAAGGGACCTATGCCATGGTGTTGGTCATGTGACTGCCAACAGAGTGCATTGTGGAACTGACCTGCGGCCGGCTTTTAAGAATTCCAGCTTTTGCAGAAAATAATAAACGCAGACGTCTTTTTAAAAGAAAAAAAAATTGCATTCATTATTTTTTGCATAGGAGCCAGCAAAGCATTGCAACCGCGATCAGTATATCATAAGTGCAATGCTCTGGCACCTGCAGACTGTCCCTCCCTCCCATGTCCGTACCGAGGGTTTAATGGGGGGTAAGTAGGTGATGAGACAGGGGTGTGCCCTTAGCTGATGAGCTGGGGGTGTGCCCATGATCACAGGGTGTAAGTACATGATGAGTTAGGGATGTGCCATGTAAGGGGGAGGTAAATAGGTGATGAGCTGGGGATGTGTCTGTGATCTTGGGGGTGTAAGGGGGATATAGGTAGGTGATGAGCTGGGGGTATGCCTGTGATTTTGTGGTGGTAAGCAAGTGATGAGCTGGAGATGTGCCTGTAAACTCAGGTTTAAGGGGGGGTAAGTAGGTGTTGAGCTGTGGGTGTACCCATGATCTTGGGGTGTAAGTGGGAGGTGATGAGCTGGGGTTGTGTCCATGATCTCGGGGTGTAAGGGGGAGGTAAGTAGGTGATGAGCTGGGGTTGTGTCCATGATCTCGGGGTGTAAGGGGAGGTAAGTAGGTGATGAGCTGGGGGTGTGTTTATGATCTCGGGGTGTAAGGGGGAAGTAAGTAGGTGATGAGCTGGGGGTGTCCATAATCTCGGGGTGTAAGGGGGAGGTAAGTACGTGTTGAGTTGGGGGTATACCCATGATCTCTGAGTGTAAGGGGAGGTAAGTAGGTGATGAGCTGGGGGTGTGCTGTTGGTGTCTGTGTTCTCATATTGCGGTGTCTAGGATCCAGAGGTGTTGTGGAATCTGGGGGCGGGGCCTTGTTTAGGCTTATTAAGTTATTCAATTCCAATAAGAGAATTATCACTCGATTTCATATAAAGTTGTGGGCGGCCTTCAGGTGCGAAAATAAAACATGTTTTACTAAGCCGCACTCTTACAATATATGACACACGTAGACATCTTTGTGATTTTTTTGGGGTCACCCGCATGAGGACCCTCATTTCCTGGACGACTTCCATCCCCCAACAGAACTGGACTGTCTCCTCGTGTGTGCCGTCACTTTTACTGGACAATTCGAGGTCAGATTTGCACTTCAGAAGACGGCAACTAGAAAATGGAGGAAGGTGGCTGCTGCACAGAGTGTCCGTTGGAAGTGTCTGGACGCATGGAGCGTCCGGTGGAAGTGTCTCGGATCTAATGACACTTTCTTACATTAGTTGAATCAATAAATCTGCTATTTATATTATAAACAACATCATTCTGCTAATCACGTGCACTAATTAATCATTGTGCTCAGTGCTTGCACTCATTTTCACAAGGGCATTCACCATTTAAAAATAAAAGGCAAAATAAACCAGAACAAGTTTTCCCAATTACTTTTTTTAAAAATGGTGAACATCCTCATGAAAATTAGTGAATACTCGTGAAAACCAGTCCTGGTTTATTTAACCATTTTTAAAAAGGCTGCAAATTAGTGAATAATCACAAAAACCAGTCCTGGTTTATTTAGCCTATTTTAAAATGGTGCATATTAGTGAATAATAGTGAAAACCAGGCCTGGTATATTTTGACTATTTTAAAAATGGTGCAAATTAGTAAACAATCGTTAAAACCAGTCCTCGTTTATTTAGTTGTGTTAAAAAAGGTGGAAATTAGCGAATATTAGTGAAAACCAGCCCTGGTGCATTTTGCCAATTTAAAAAATGGTGAAAATTAGTGAGTAATTGTGAAAACCTGTCCTGGTTATTTAACCGGTTGTAAAAAATGGTGAAAATTAGTGAATAATCATGAATCCAGGCCTGGTTTATGTTTTAAAGTGTGCAAATTTGTGAAAATCAATCCTGGTCTATTTGACCTATTTAAAAATGGTGAAAATTAGTGAATAATCGTGAAAACCAGTCAGTTTATTTTGTCTATTCTGAAAATAGTGAATAATAGTGGAAAACTGTCCTGGTTTATTTTGCCTATTTTAAAAATGGTGAAAATTAGTGAATAATCGGGAAAACCAGTCCTGGGTTATTATGCCTATGTTAAAAAAATGGTGAAAATTTGTGAATAATAGTGAAACCAATCCTGGTTTATTTAAGGTTTAAATTGTGCAAATTAGTGAAAATCAATCCTGGCCTATTTTAACAATGGTGAAAATTAGTGAATAATCGTGAAAACCAGCTAGGGTTTTAAAAATGGTGAATAAGCGTGAATCCAGTCACGGTTTATTTTGCCTATTTTAAAATGGTGAAAATGAGTGAATAATAGTGAAAACCAATACTGGTTTATGTAACCGTTTTAGAAATGGTGAAAATTAGTGAATAATCGTGAATACAGTCCTGGTTTATTTAAGGTTTAAATTGTGCAAATCAATCATGGTTTATTTTGCCTATTTTAAAAATGGTGAATAGTCGTGAAAACCAATCCAGGTTTATTTCGCAAATAAGTGAATAATAGTGAAAACAAGTCATGGTTTATTTTGCCTACTTTAAAAATGGTGAACACCCTCATGAAAAGTTGAATTAAACAGTCAATATAAACCAGGAAGTTTTTCACGATTATTCACAAGGGTATTCGCCATTTTTAAAATAGGCAACATAAACCATGACTGGTTTTCACTATTATTCACTAATTTGCACCATTTAAAAATGAAATAGACTGGTTTTCAAGATTACTTTTTCAAAATGGCGAACATCCTCATGCAAATTAATGATCGTGAAAACTAATCCTGGTTTATTTTTCCTTTTATAAAAAAATGGTGAACATCCTTGCGAAAATTTGTGCAAACACACCTGAGAACAATTACAGTGAATACAATGACACAAGTTATTCCCATGACCCTTTGGGGTGGGGGGAGGTCTCTCTAGGATTTTCTTTCCCCAGTAAAGACGAGTCGGCCCGGGTCATTTATTTTTGCCATAGAGAACATCCTTGTGCTCATCACTCCAATTAAATAATCATGGTGATCAGGTGCGTTTGTGCAGGACGTTCACCATTATTGAATAAGCCTAAAGAAACCCGGGACAGTTTTTTCACACGGGTGAAAGTTATTTTTACACCATTGGAGATTTGCTCGTTGAATGGTGACCATTCTTGCAGAAGTTGTTGAACGATTGTGAAATCCAGTCGTGTGTTATTCGGCCTTTTTCTCTGACGTGAACAGCTTTGTGTAGACAGCGACACGCGGTCCGGATCTCCAGCAGGAATTAGTGATATTAAGACAAGACGCGGCCGGGGGAGGGGCGTTGTGTCATCATGTGTAGGTTATATCACCAGCTTCCATACCCCGCAGTACAAAGTCCCTCCTCGTGTATTAGGCCTTGGTTGTGCAATGGTGAACATTGGGTGAATGTCACTGCGGAGGGTTGGGGTCCCCTTCAGAGTGCTCCCCCCTTACATTAGTGGTCCCCTTCAGAGTGCTCCCCCCTTACATTAGTGGTCTCCTTCAGAGTGCCCCCCCTTACATTAGTGGTCTCCTTCAGAGTGCCCCCCCTTACATTAGTGGTCCCCTTCAGAGTGCCCCCCCCTTACATTAGTAACATGTAAGGGATAACTCTGATGGGGACCACTAATGTTGGGGGGGGGGGAGCACTCTGAAGGGGACCACTAATGAATAGAGTGTTGCTATTAAAGTGGAACTTCAGGAATAGAAAAAAAAATTGTAACCCTAGCAGTGGAGCTCCCCCCACAGACACACTGCAAGGGTTAACTGCTCGTGTTGGTCTAGGGGGTGACAATTGAAAAGGTCCATTCTAGATGTGAGGACGCAAGGGGCATAACCACAGACGGAGCAGAGGGGTGAGCACTTACTGCCGGCAGGACCGAGGATCAGGCGAGTGTATCTTCTGTATTCTTGGCCCCTAGACCAAAATGAGCAGTTAACCCTTTGTTTTTTCCACACCAGAGTCCCCCGTACATGAAACTGTCCCCTTCAGAGTTCTTCCTTTCCTTTTCCTGAACAGGCAGGAGTTGGGAGGAGGAGCAGGCTTGGATAGAAGAAATGACCCTTCTGTTCTCCAGTGATCCTGGGGGCGGGGCAAGTATTTCATTGGTGTCATTGGTTGCTAGGATACCAACGCAGAGTACTAACCACTATCACTTTTACTTAGGAAAAAAACACAATACAAAACGCAAATTCAATTTAGAATTTTTTTCAGATTTTACTTTTTTTTTTATAAAAAAAAAAACAACAAAAAAAAAAACAATTTCCCAGAAAAATCTGCCAGTAGTCACACGAGATATAAACACCCATAAAAAGGTCAAGAACCCAAAACAATAGCTATAGGAAAAGCAATAGAAGGCAAAGCAGGGCGATGGGATGGTGACTGCGAGAAGTATGAAATCGATATATAAAAACGAATGTCAGATAAAGTACAGAATGGAAAGTGGCAGGTTGGGACGGTGCAGTATTATTTGTAGTCCAGTATGGAATACAACAATCTAGAAATGACTGAATCATATACAACGTATCCTAAGCTTCCTGTCTAACATGAGATTGAAATGTGCGGACAGGTCCGCCCACTAAAGAATGCGTCTCCTCAGCATATGGATGAGTTGGCCCCATAGGTCTGATCTCCAGCTTTCCCATCATGTGACTTAACCTGAGTATGTCTGTTTTTGGTTTGAAGGTCAATACCTCGGCAGTACCAGGAGGAGACATTGCTCCTTACTCCCAATCAGGAAGTACTGTAAGAGCCATGATTCCTTCTTAGGAGTGTCAGCCACCTTGGCTATACTCCAAGACACAAACCATTGAAGGTCTCTTCCCAGGACAATATTGTGGCAGTTTTTCCCCACATAAGGGCTGTGGGAGCTCACCCCCCCCCCCATGTGGCAGCAGAGAAGCTTTAAGAAATAAAAGAGGTTCTAAGTAGCAGGGAAGGATGTAGTAGAAGGTATGTGGTTTCTTCCAATTGTAACAGATCGGGGATGTTGTCGGAGGGGAATGGACTTCACATAGGTAATAGGTGGTCATCTCTTTCTTCTGGCTCCTCCCCGAGCTGATCATCTCCCACTCCGCGGTAAGCAGTTTCCGAGGAACGAGGCCGAGATCGGCACGCAAAGTCACAGCCATCCTGAGGGAAATGAAACATGCTAATGAATAAATCGGCTTCATTGCACCGCACCCTGGCAAAGGTCAATGTGGTAAACTGTGACCGAGATTAAGAACAGGCCTGAGCTCGGAATGTGGAGGAACTGCAAGTTGGCGGGAACAGTAAACACTTAACACATCGCTTCTTCCCCCAGTGAGGGAGTGACGCCGTAGGGACAGGCCAGTGTTCTCTCTGCTCTTTTGGTGGTGACAGGAGCTCTAGTGGGACATTGGCCTTATAGTTCACAGCAACTGGGGTGCAGCAGGTGGCTGAGGAACACGCTATGAGTACATGTTTATAAATGAGAGAACAGCAATATCTGTTGGCAACTGGTGTCTAATATAGGACATAGGCAATACATAGTCATCTTATTCACCCAAAAACTGTCATCTTATGCCTATGGGAGCCTTTAAGGAGGAGTGAGTATTGCCAGAAATTCTAAATGCTTGTTAAACCCCCCGGGGACACAGTGCACATTGCGCTTTGTCCCGCTCAGTAGTGATTGCCGAGCAGCATGGTCAGATATCTCGCCTCCCCACCTCTATCCGACCACACTACCAGACAGGAGACAGGATCTATTATTAGCTCTGCCTGACAGTGAACATAGGAGAGGGGTGCAAAGGTGAACATAGAGCCTTCTCTCTACTCTGCCACCTTCTTTGTAGTGACAAGAAAGACTGACCTTGGACCCTCCACCAGCTATTCAGGGGAGGAGGACTGCAGTCGTAGTGGTTGGCTTGTGTTGTTGGGAATGATGGTGTGCTAGAAATGAGTGGCGTCATTCACAAAAATACAAGCCCACTACAACACAAGCCACATGCTACACTTGTCCCAGAAAGACTAGTGAAGTATCCGCCTTGTGTTGTTGTGGAAGATGCTTCAAGCCCCCGATGTGTGTGAACTGTTCTCATACACAAGCCTTTCCCCTCATTGTACACAAACCTGCCTCACATTTACCATCACTGCTCCAGAAGTCAGCTTCCATCTACAAGAGATCATACTCACCGCTACCAGGTTGCCAAACTCTTGCCAAAAAGTGATATTAGGGAACTGCTCTATCCCTTTAGCGCCAACGACAAAGCGCTGATAAAGGAATCCACCGATGATGTAAACTGCAAGTATCACTGCAAACCTGAGAAAGGAGAAGTAGAAAGCATGAAATACTACAACTTACCCCCCCAATAGCATATCATGAACTGGCTGCCGATTAGTTTATATACTTTTAAGGTGTGTCATCGAGGTGAAGTAGGGCTGCAACAACTAATTGGTTAAATCGATAATAGTTGGCAACTATTCTCATTATCGGGACGGGGGAAGAGAGGGACGGGGGAAGAGAGGGACGGGGGAGAGAGGGAGATTGATTTTTTTAATGCAACTAATCGTTTAATCAAAAAAAATAATCAGGCAACTAATCAATTATGAAAAGAATTGTTAGCTGCAGCCCTAAGATGAAGCCAATTTACAATCCCATGTCATCTTTAACTTTTACAATGCTATAATACAGAACACTAGGGGCACACACGTACTTCAGGGGTCCGTGAACAGTTGTTCTCCCATTTTCCCTAGCTCGGTACTTACACAATGAGCAGAATGGAGCCCACACTGAGATGGGATTCCTCGGCCGGACAGGCAAGGCTACTGTCCATCTCGAACAGATAGAAGCAATCCTTCGACTTGTTTCTTTCCTCGTTAATTATCGTGAAGCCATCCTACAATGGGAGAGGACATACATTTACATTACACTCGCAGTTACTGAAGTGGCAGGTACACTACTATGGATTGTGATATTAGGAAATATATCCCTGTATGTATGTATGTATGTATGTATGTATGTATGTATGTATGTATGTATGTATGTATATATATATATATATATATTAGCCCTTTGTCGGGGGTTTCTGTATGCGTCACATTTCCTGGTACACTGAGCTGGTAAAAACAGGTTTGTGGTCAATCTGGAGACCATATCTGTATGATAACTCTCAGGAGACGTCCCCACCTTTTGTCTCTCCAAGAAGGACCGACCTTGAGGCAGTAATATACATGTGGGTGGTATGTAACCCTGACAGTCAAGCTCTGCACTGCCTTATGTATGTGTTCTTCATATAAAAAGTATGTATTCTTGCCCAATGCAATGGTCTCATCTGCCTGCGCTAAGGGTCCAATGACGGATTAGGCAAGCAGAGGACAAGAAGGGACCAAAGGACATAGGAAACAGTGAATGTAAATAACTTACAACAGAAATGATTTTAAAACAATAAAAACATAAAAAGCTATTGCAAGTATTAAATGAAGGCACCTAAACCTGCAGAAACTTCAGATCAGGCTGAATGCGTCGCCATGGTGACAGGCAAACCTCCAGCACTTCTTTATACTGCCAAAGCTTGCATGTTCCTTTCTGCCTCCTGCAAATGCCTATTGGACAATGAGCCAGCCGATCATAGTGATGGACCAATAGGGATGTGAGGGAACTTGTCACCAAGGCGACGACTACACCTGGAAGAGCCGGAGCTTTGCCTTTTAGAATTTACCGAAGTTTAGCAGCATCAGCTGAAATCCTGAAGGTACTGCCAGTGTTCTCCCCTATGTGCCCTTTCAGTCCGGCTTTTGCCCCAAACACTCCACTGAAACCGCCCTCCTAAAACTCACCAATGACCTAATAAATAGATTGTAAGCCCTCAGGGGCAGGACCCTCATTACCATTCTGTCTTGAATTGTATTGTAATGTCTTCCTTATATTGTAAAGCGCTGCACAAACTGTTGGCGCTATATAAATACTATGTAATAATAATAATAATAATAATAATAATGTGCCGGCACATTACACCAGTTTTCCTGTGTTTTATCCTATGGACATAGAATTGATGTCACCAGCACACCGTTATGAAGTGTCCAAAGATACGTGCGTTCATTGATGCATATTGTCTCTTATCAAGTGCAACGTTTGGGGGGCGCACAGGGTCCCACTTATCAGGCTTACAATGACCAAAGCCTTTTGAGTCTGATGAAGGGGACCCTAAGCGGCCCCAAAACGTTGCGCTTGATAATATGAATCAATCAACGCACGTATCTTTAGACACTTCTGGTGGGCACATCACTGGTGATATCACTTCTACGTTCCGATTCAAACGCCATCTGCGGTCTTTGCGAGCACCCATCTTGCTTTGAGGTATATTGTAAGGAGTGCAGAAGGAGATCCGTACACCTTTATCCTAGGGACAGAGTCACTTTAATGTGAGGGTTGAAGAGGACAGCTCCAGCCAACAAACCTAACCACCAAGTGCTACCAGTTTACAAACAGCCATTGTGTAATTGAACACATTGGCTTTGACCACCCATAAGATTGGCTAGTCAAGTTAAGCATTTCTTATTTAAACTACGATATTAATTCCGATCCTTTAATCATCACTGAAGAGCATACCCCCAGGGTGTTCTTGTTGCAGGATATCATGATCATCGCCTTCCTTGGTTCATGATCACAGTGGTTGTCGTACTTGTCTCCAGATTTGTAGAAGAGCATGATCCAATCCGCTGCCGCACAGACAAAAGAGAATGTTAAAGAAATACAGTATCTGCTCCCCAAACATAATCCGGATTTCTAAAGCCTAAGATTAAAAGGACATTAGGCTAGAAGAACCATACTTGCCCTTAAAAGAGAACTATGGGGGTAAGTGTTTTTCCCCATAGTTCTCTTAAGGGTCATGGGAGAACATATACTAGCGTCCTCCTGTGACCCAAAGCTCAGTATATCGCGGGCTATAGCTCGCGGTACACTGAGACCGCTGCAGCCAGACGGATCCCGACATTAGTGTCGAGATCCACACCCAGCTGCCCGATTAATAGCTGGCTCTGCCTATCTAGAGGCAGAGCCAGCTGTACCCGCCCCCTCCCCCATCCCCATCTCCAGTCAGCGCTGAAGGATCGGAGGGGGGAATCCCTGCGGTGAGTGACAGTCACTGCTCTCTGCAGGGAGATGGTCGAGAAGTGAGTGAGCGACGGTATGTGTGACAGTTTCATTGTCACGCGTCGGCTCGAACTATGAGAATGAGTGATTTTCACTCACCTCATATTACTCCTTTAACTCCTTCCTGACCAGACGTAATTGATGCCCAGACCCTGAATTCATTATACATTGGGTAACTTATAACTACGTGACTCTCTGCCTAAATAGTTTTTACATTTTCTAGAACAATCTAAGGCTTTTATTTGGAACACACACTTATTACTTAGACAAATGGACCAAAAAAAACCATAAAAAATCTATTGTATCATTTTTATTGTTAATATTGGAACTCTGCCATCAAACCAAGAAGCTTGCATGTGATTACTATGTCATAGCTGTAATAGTGACATGACCATGAGCCACCCTGAATAGTTCCTGATTGGTAATGCTGACCAATGCTGACAGCGTGACAGGTAGCAGTGGTCCCGTGTGCTATGCAAGCTGTCAAATGGGTAACGTAGATTAAAAGGAGAACTTAAGGCTTTTCCCCAAAGTTCTCCTTAGGGTAACGGGAGGACACAAACTAGCGTCCTCCCATCACCCTAGGCTCAGTATACCACGAGCTACAGCTCGCGGTATACTGAGACGCAGCAGTATACCGCGAGTTGCTGCTCGCGGTATACTAAGACGCTGAAGCGGATCCCGACAATTATGCTGACTGACAGCCTATCTAGAGGCAGAGCTAGCTGTACCCGCCCCCTCCCCGATCCGCCAGTCAGCGCTGGCGGATCGGAGAGGGGGGAATCCAGCCCCTCCCCTGTCACGGCAGAGAGCCGTGACAGGATCGAGAGGTGAGCGAACGCCGGTATGTGTTCGCTCACCTCCCGATCTACTAAGCCGACCTGTGACAGTCTCATTGTCACAGGTCGGCTAGAACTATGAGGTGAGTGGAAATCACTCATCTCATAGTTCTCCTTTAATGTTCCCCCATCATGTGGCATTGTGCTGAGGACCATTAATCTACCGATCAGTTGGGAGGAAGGGAACATTGCTGTGAAATCATTGATCTGCTGGGGATCTATTCTCTGACTTTAGATGGTGGCACATTGAAATGGATTGTTTTGTTTTATGAAGGGATCTCACAAGTGGCCCCAGACTAATAGGTCTGTGACAAACAGAAGACAATAGATGACAATGGAAAAAAAAAGGCCAGAGGGCAGAAATTACCAGGCTGAGCCTGCAGCCAACAATAAGAAACAGTTGTCATGGCTCTGATTGCATGACTTTGACTTGGTATAAATGATGGTCTTACTTCCATTGAGGATGTGGGTGTCATCGATGCGACCAATCACAGTGACCTCCGTTGAACCCACTTTGGATTGCACCAGTCCTGCATTTGGGCTTGTGCTGGCATTGACCCGGCCGCACACTACAAACGTATATTTGTAGGAATCGTCACCTTCTTGGATGGTGGCCTCAAACCTAGATGCAGCAAATGACATTTTGTTAAGAAGTGCCAGCAATTTCAATATATCACAAGTGAACCTGATATGGTCTGATAGATCAGGAATAAGAAAAGCCTATGGTGACTAGTCTAGGTACAGCTTTCATTCAATATGCACTGAAAAGGTGAAAAAGCATGAGCTTTACTTTTTTTTTTTAACTATCACTATAATCCACCAAGCAGGCCATGATAGAGTCTCCTTCATACTGGCCCTCATATTTTATGTCTTCCAACCCAGACTTTCATCACACAGGGGGGGCCACTCAACACAGAGACATGAATGGACTGCAGTGTATCCCAGGGCAGTGCATCCGAACATGTTTGAATGTCAAATAGCATTTCATGATGTTCCTCTGCCACTTACCCCGGAGATGTAGTGCCACCTGAAAAAGCTGCCATTGCGCAACTTGTACACAATGGCAGCACAATGCTTTTCGAATTGCTTTAACTGCAGACTGGCTTAAAAGACAACCCTCACCATAGACAAGGGATGGCCAAACTCCGGCCCTCTAACTGTGGCAAAACTACAAATCCCATGAAGCATCTCTCTCCGGGAGTCATGTCTGTGAGAATCTTGCAAAGCCTCATGGGATTCGTAGTTCCACTACAGCTGGAGGGCCGCAGTTTGGCCATCCCTGCCATAGATCATTAATTCTATTTTGAACAGAACGAAGGGGGAAGGAACAGACTAATTGCAAAATCAGAGCATCTTTAAAGTCATAGTGTACAGGACAGAGACGTTCCTTTAGTGATAAAAACCTCAAAGCACATGCTCCAGCCATCTGTCTGGTTCGAGAGGCTTCCATATTAAAGGCAATAAGGTCTACACATAACTGTGACTACATAGCAGACAGTGTGGGGAGGAGATCATCGCCCATATTTATGTGTGTTATTATAGGAACTGCATGGCTTACCTTACTACAGAACCTGACCTAAACTCTGCAGAAGATGCCAACTCTAGTGGCCCACTGCCTACATATCAGCTACGGTTACAACCCCAACTTCTAGACTGCGTGCGCGCGCACACACACACAATTTTGCAAAAGAAGGAAATAGTGGAGGGAGGAGACAATAGTCATCTATTCACATCTGCCATCTAGGGCACCCAATGGGCATGGACAGAGGAGAAGAAGCACAGGAAACATGTCCTCTTCTCCAGGCAGGAACAGTCTGCCAACAGCTTACACTATGTACAGATTTACCACATTGAGATCAGAGAAATGCCAACTCATACCGTATAACAACCATGTTGCTTACAGAAACTACTCCCCACATCAGGTTATGAAAGCTACAACTTGATAGCTTCCTTGGGGCACCACGGACACTACACACTGCCGTAGATGCCACCTAGGCATTTTCACATCAACTAGCCAATATTCCCGTATTATTACTTCTTAGTCTTCAATGGAGCCAATCTTTGGAGGAGAGCTTGTTCTGCTGCAGACTTCTTGTCTCCACCGGTCAGGACACAATCGTCCACAGGCTGGTCGGCTGCAAAGGCTGTGGCAGCAACTAGGCAGAGACACCACAATTGTGCGTACATCCTGTAAAACAAAAAAACATAGCAAACAGAAATCTACTTTTATAAGGAATAGTTAGTTGCCTGTAACCTCCTGGATCATGTGTCCGTGTCTGAATCACCAACTAATAATTTTATATATATA
>NW_017307996.1:161810-164988 GCF_000935625.1 Nanorana parkeri
ACTTACACAGTCACATTGTACCTTACTCACCAGCTCCCACAGTGCTGAAGGTAAACTAAGAGAACTTCCGCCGCCTCTGTACATGGGAGACCTCTATGATCCAACATGGACGTCATCCAGGCTGAATTGCTCAGTTTTACCTGCCAAAGGGTTCACCATTTTGGCCAGCCATTCCTGGGCTAAATCTCCACTAGTCAGTCCGATTTCCCTTCATGGTTTAGCATGAAAAGGGTCAGCTCTTCTTAATGGACAGAAGTGAGAGTGCTGATCCCCTGTCCAATGGAGAGGCTGGAAGCACAGAGGTGATGTATGTGAAGCAGTAACCATCCAGTATATGGTTTTCATGAGTGTATTTATTTATTTACTACAGGTATTTATATAGCGCCGACAATTTACACAGCACTTTACATAGTGCACATTCATATTAGTCCCTGCCCTCAAGGAGCTTACAATCTAAGGTCCCTATCTCACATGCATACATAGAGGGACAACTTAGAGAGGAGCCAATTACCCTACCAGCATGTCTTTGGAATGTGGGAGGAAAGCAGAGTACCCGGAGGAAACCCACACAAGCACAGGGAGAACATGCAAACTCCTTGCAGATAGTGACCTGGCCGGGATTCGAACCAGGGACCTCCAGTGCTGCAAGGCAGAAGCGCTAACCACTACACCACTACATATTTTGCAGTTTGCTTGGAATCTTGCTTGTACGTGCAGCTCCACACAAGTCCACCAAGCTGGGGTGAGTGTGATGTATGACCTAACCCCACTTTTCTACCTCCATTTCCATCAATTTTAATCTCTGCCCTGACTTCCCTACAGGACGGACTACAGCACCCGAGGTGTAAAAGCATGCTCATGGTCCAGGCTATATGTAGAAGCAGTACCCAGTCTCCAGTATATGGCTCATGGTCCAGGCTATGTGTAGAAGCAGTACCCAGTCTCCAGTATACGGCTCATGGTCCAGGCTATGTGTAGAAGCAGTACCCAGTCTCCAGTATACGGCTCATGGTCCATGCAATCTTTAGAAGCACATTACAAACAAGTGTACACAGATAACAGTAATGTTACAACTGCAGTTTACACAAGTAAGCCGGCCGGCAGAACACACTGGTATGAACAGGACTTCAGCTTCGGTTTACGGAAATAACATTTTCACAAGAAATGTCAACAGTATTATTTGTTCAAGTTGGACTGCAAACAGGCAAAGCAGGTTTTGCTTAAAGCCCTGAAGAGTCAGGCTGGTAAGAGCGGAAACACAGCCAACAGTTCAAAGTGTAAAAAGCCAGACACTTCCCGATCTCCATCCAGGGGACTTGGCGGGGAAGAGGAAATTAAAATGACATTAAAGTCAAAGATTTTTTTCCCTCCCCCTAATGTTAATGTCAGCACTTACCTTAAATGATGTTTCTTAATCCGATGATCTTCTTTCCTGTCCTTTTCATCTGTCCCTCCAGTGCTGCTGCGGGTCTCCGATCCAGCACTGTTTCATCTGTCCTTGCTGGCACTTCCTGTCCCACGGTGTCTGAATGCGGGTGCACGCGTCCATAGACTTACCTTGCGTCTCTCCTCGTCTCCCGGCTGAAAATGTGAACTGCGCATGCGCCCGCCCAGAGATGCTTTGCGGCCACCCGAGACTTTTCACATTTTCGGACGGGAGCGCGCAGGGAAGACACAGGTTTTTTTCTTTACACCTTTTGCATATATCTACTACTGCTTGCTAGCTATATATGCCAAAACACCGGAGAGTTTAATAACCCTTTAATATCCTCACAGAGGATTTACGCCATCATTGGGCCATAAAAGTCACATCCAGACATGGTGAGAGGACCTTGTTCTTCAGAAGATCTTGAGTAAGCCTCTCGTCTGAGGAAACGCAGTCATTATGTAATCGTCATCTCACGAGGCCGATCATTAAATGTTTCACTTCTATTTACTATACACAGGACGTGTTTGTCGCCTCAGGTTTGGAAAACTTTGGGTGTTAAATTATACCACATACTTGCTATGACTGCCGAGTGCGATGAGCGATTTGTTTTTACTGCACCAGCGCTGGGTGTGGAGGACGGAGGACAGCTTTCTAGAACAGAAATGCAAAGCGGCTTTTTGCATTTCGCAAAGATAATAAACTGTCATCTCAACGCAAAAACTTTGGCTGCATCCCCGGTGTTCAACATGTGGGCTCTGCGTGCCACCCACTGTGCCCTGGGCTAGGTCCCAGACACCAATGCGGGGGGTCATTATTGCAGTCCCTGACACCAATGCTGGGGGGGGTCATTATTGCAGCCACTGACAGCAATGCTGGGGGTCATTATTGCAGTCCCTGACACCAATGCTGGGGGTTATTATTGCAGCCACTGACACCAATGCTGGGGGTTATTATTGCAGCCACTGACACCAATGCTGGGGGTTATTGTTGCAGTCACTGACACCAATGCTGGGGGTTATTGTTGCAGCCACTGGCACCAATGCTGGGGGTTATTGTTGCAGCCACTGACACCAATGCTGGGGGTTATTATTGAAGGACGCCAATGGTGAGGCCCATTTTATTACCACTTTACCTTGTGGTACATGGCTATAAATGCAGCAGGACCAGGTGTTGAGGTGCGTTACAGTCTATTCATTTTGAATGGGCTGCGTAACTTGACACAATGCACCTCAACGAACGTTAACACGCTGCTACTGTGCGGCCTCTTTTCTATCATTTTCCGGTTGACCCCCCAAATGGTCTACACAGTACCAGCCGACAGATATAAAGGCCAATTAAGGACCTGTGTCAATGGGCTTTGACGGACACATGTAGCGTGCTCTTGACATCAGTTTCAGACACTTCCGGATCATTCTGAACTCACTGGTAGGTGCATTGGACCTTCATTTGCATTTCTTCAGCTGCTTTTGCATTCCTATAGACTTGTATGGGCATAGAAGCAGTTCTCAAGTGAACAAAAGCCAGTCAACACTGACCTCAATGGAGTCCTGTATACATTACAGAAATCATTTAAATTTTATAGATCTGAAATGCAAGGGGTCCTCCTGGTGTGAAGGGGGAGACCTTCCTAAGGTGGAGGTGGGGGGATTCCAGATGTGGAGGCTTTGGTGTGGGAAAAGGGCTCCTGATGTGAAGGGGGGTCCTGATTTGAAGAGGGGGGACCCAGGTGTGAAGGAAGCGTTTCTGATG
>NW_017307996.1:165020-196364 GCF_000935625.1 Nanorana parkeri
GAGGGCTCAGGTATGACGGGAGAGGGCTCCCAATCTACAGAGGAGCTCCTTATTGAAAGGAAGGACTTCAATTTTGTGCGGTTCTCCCCTTAAAACCCTCTACATATCAGACTGGGGTGACTGGAGACTTTGCACGCTTGTAACGGAGGACACCGCAACTGAAAAGAGGTTGAGAAATGCTGCTGTAGAGGAAGCTGCCGGCATATGGCGTCATCTGACGGTTTCTTTCCTCTCCAAGGAACCCCAATGGTGACAACGGTGACACATTGAGCTACAGCCAGACGCCATGAAGGATAAAATCCAATGTAAATGGCGTTCTTCTCACGGGGAAGTTGTATAATGAATAGCCGGGTACACAGCAGCTTCCCTGACACAGAGATCAGACACAGAATGTCAGTCTGTCACATGGGAGCGCACAGAATGTGACTGGAAAGCAGAAGTGAACCTCTCACCGGACAGAACCTTCATATCAGCAGATGGGAGAGAGCAGGAGACGCCAGGAATACAGGAGACGTGTCTCCAGAACTGAGGGGAAATCTTCCAATGGGGACACCTGTGCCGGGGACACCTCAGAGGGGAATTCCCTGTGACTTCCTGTTGTATCTCTGAGACAGTAATTTCCCCACAGAGACAGCAAGAAATAAGCTGACAGGATTTTATTTTCCTTCCCTTCTCTATTCAAAGCATAAAACTTTATACACTTTAAAGAATGACGGCTCAAGGCCGGTCTACATGATCATCACTACCAAGTGCAACATGGGCCTTCCAGCTGTGGTTTAACTACAAATCCCAACATGCCTTTGTCTTCAAGTGTCATGCATGTGGCTTTCAGAGTCTTGCAATGCCTCATGGGACTTGTAGTTCAACAGCAGCTGGAGGCCCAGAGTTGCACACCCCTGACCTAGTGAGTCCCTAACCTGAAACAGGCATGCAGGACGGAAAGTCAGACGTTTCAGACTTCACTAGCTGCATGCTTGTCACAGGTCAGTGAGTCACTAGGAGTGCAAGCAGGATGATAGCAGCACTCCAGCTGTGGTGGGACTACATATCCCATCAGGCATCTTCTTCTGGCCTGTGAGAGTCTTGCAATGCCTCATGTGACTTGTAGTTCCACAACACCTGTGATGCCAAGGTCCCCTCCCCCTGAGTTCCATGCTGACCTCCAGAATAGGGACAATCAGAATGGGACAGGAAACACACATCAGTCACATGTACACACATTACCTTGCGGTGTCTCCCTCTCTCCGGGGGAAGGGGGGTCCTTGAGAATTCCACTGGGCTGAGGTTATATATGCCCCTGCCGATCCAGATAAAGAGTGAGCAATAGCTCTGCTGGAAGCTGCAGTCTGCGCCCTGACACTTCACACTGCAATGTATACAGTCCAGGGAATGAGCATGTCAGAGCTGATGTTGCAGAGGAGTCCCCTTCCCGCCACCAGCACAGACCTATGACAGGGGACACCGGCTCCCTCTAGTCACCCTCACGACACCCCGCCACTTCCCATTCACCGCTCTGCACACACTTCCCTCTACAAGGCCGGAAGGAAGAGAACAGGAAGCGAAAGCCGGACTGTCAGAACGGAGTGGGCGGGTCTGAAGCGTCGCTGCACCAATCACTGCTCAGCTACTGTTACCACGCCTACTACTGGGCACATTTCTAGTTTGAGAATCACGGGACTGTAGTCATGCGCCATCACGTGAGCAGTCGGGGGCCGTCGCGCGATGACGCAATCGGCCATTGTGGGAAGTGTAGTTCTAAAAGATGCCTGGATAATGATTGGTGGAGCTCAGTCATTGGCTGTGACTCTAGCGCTATAGGTAGATTAGGGCGCAGAGGAATGCTTGGAGTTGTAGTTTACTAAGTATCTTCTCAGCTCTAATTATGGGAGGCATCCTCCGCACGCTGGTTGTGTTAAAAACTACAAATACCATCATGCATCTCCATCAGCTGTAGCTGTCAGAGTCTTGCAATGTCTCATGGGACTTGTAGTTTCACAACACATGGGAGATTGCCTACCGCTGTCATAGAGGATATCAGATCCAGACTGTGTTGTTCAAGCCTCTGTCTGGGGCGGAAAGCTACAGAGTGCAGAGAGAGGATGACTGGAGTAGAACCAATAGGCATCCTCCATTGTACATAGAATAATTCTATATGGCTCCTGGCTGCTATGAGTCTGTTTACAGGGTGCAGCTGACATGTGGCAAACAATGGCTGCAAAAGAATTAAAGCGCATATATAGCCAACGTTTTTATTTTTTGTAGTTTGGGATAGAACAGGAAAGGGTTGAAACCTCTATCAGGTTATGTTTTGCTGTCTGTGACCTGCTGGGAAGATTTTCCTTTACTTCCTGCCATGGAGACACAACAGGAAGTGGGAGGAAATCTCCTTAAAGCGAGGGGAATTCCCATCTTCAACACTTGTCACCAGAACGTTCATCCCCTTCTAAAGATTTACTCAAATTTCTCGCTCTCAGCTTTGACATTTTGGGTTCTCTTTCAGTCTCGGTGACAACGGGTCAGTACAAATAGAGGGGTGTCATGGGTCCCTTTCACATGAACGTGTCAGGAGAGAATCCGTCAACAGATCCCCTCCTGATCACAGCAGTACAGAGCGGTGGCATCTGGGTACATACAGTTTTAAAAATAGAAAGTGGCGGATGCCATGTTGGTCTATGGGGGGTCTGATGCAAACAGATGTGTGTCCATTTATATCAGATTTCTCCCGGTCCGGCACCATCCAATCCGGCAGAATGGATCTAGCCGGAGCTAACCGAGTGTAAATTGTCCGTTTCCACGTGGCTGCCCATAGACTTGCATAGAGCGTCCGATCGGGTCCGGCTGAAAAACGGACAGGGGGACTCGATCGGACCGCTCATGTGAAAGGGGCCTCTGGAGTAAAATGGGTGAGAAAGACCCGTTTGACACGAGCGATCAGGTTGTCCGGTTTTCCACCTTCCGTTTGCAGATGAAAAACGGACAACAATGCATGGCAGTGCGGAGGAAAACTGATCACCATCACATGACATCAGGAAACATCCGTGTCAGTCCGCACATTGAGACGGATCAGTTCTCCGTGTGTCACCCGGTCTGGAGATACTCATCCATTTCTTGGAGATGGCCCAGCGGTGACAACGCTCCCTCCAGCCTAAAATGATCACATCATTCAGAAGTACCTAGGGCCCTGAAGACAGCTCTGCCTCTTAGTCTTACAGATCATATATGTGTAGATTGGATACCATATAATATTTAGAGTTGAAAGCAGAATGGATTGTATGAAGACCATTTATATACAAATTGATGTTACAGGTAATAAAGTGGGGACGCACTGGGGTCCCAGCCTGCATTCTAGATTGCTGGGCCCCCAGTGCGTCCCAGCACCTTATTAGGAGGAGTTGGCTACCTCCAGGTACACCTACCACACTTTGCAGAGGTGCTTGGCGCGGCAGTGTGGCTTCTGCATATTTTTGCCCAAAAGTTTGTGCAACTAAAACCTCTGATTTTAACGCATACTGTTGACAGGGCTACTTGTTTGGTTGCAGGCTGGCTGGCAGGTTGAGGCTGGGGAATTTTTGTGTTTTGTATTGTTGTAAGCCTTCCCAATGTGCTCCCTGCCAAACAGGCTGGTTATAGATTCATGCAAGTACCATTTTTTCTTGGTAATAAAGTAACCCAAGCAAAGAGGAATTTGAGTTTCGGTGATTCCGGTTGGGTGGGATCTGATAAACACTGACTATCATAAAAGTGTATACGCTTTAATACAACTGAGAAACACTGACCTATCCAACTTGTAAACTGGTATGATGGCATCCCATTGTACATGCTATATATGCTTTACTTGTGCTCATTCTATACTTTGCGGTAAAATGAGTTCATTTTGAGACAAGTATATACAATATATGGCACATCATTTTCTGAGGTCTTCGCTTCTGTGGTTTCCATGGGAAAGCTTGCTTTTTCTGAGGTTTTCTCAGTGATCAGACACTGTCCTGGCTTCACTCGGTTCTTTGGTATATGGGCATTGCTGCCAATTATATGAGGAAAGGAAGACAAAACATGTGAACATTGAATTAGTTGACTGAATTGAATTGCATGACTCTCCTTGTATAAGTGATTGTAGGAATGCATATAAATGTTGCTGTCCCAACAGTGGTAATGACATCATAGCTTCAGGGGCGTAACTAGAAATCACAGGGCCCCATAGCAAAATTTTGTATAGGGACCTGTGATTTCTAGTTACGCCCCTTACAGAGCCCACCTGAGGTCCCAAACAGCCCACCTGAGAGTGACCCTGCAGAGTGGGCTCTGCAGGGTCTCAGGTGGGCTGGTCACACCCCTGCATACCTCTTACCTGTCAGCCTCGATTCGCTGTCAGCCTCCTCCATTCCCGGGCCCGCCACCTCCTCCTCAGCTGTTGGCTGTCACTGACTCCGCAGTGGCTGTGAGGAGGAATGTGCCGGTGCATAGATTACTGACAGGTTGTCAGTGATCTGAACAGGGGCGCATTTCTCCTCACAGCCGTCAGTGACGGCCAGCAGCCAGGGATGCCATACCATACCGACCCAGGTGGCCCGCACAGCATCAGGGGGACCCCCTTTGTTCCTAGTCCTGGCCGGGCCCCCCTGTGCCCTGAACCCAATAGCGGCCGCCTGGGTCGCCATGGCAATAGTTCCGCTACATAGCTTAGAAAATAATGTCATACTGCACTCATGACATTTGCTTAGAGCAGTGTTTCTCAACCTTTTTTTAGTCACAGTGCTCTTAAAAGTATGCAAAATCTAAAGGCATCCAAATCTAAAATGTAAAAAATGTAAATGTAAAAAAAACTGACGTGTGGCCCCTCCAAAATTCACAATTCCAATAAGGGGGCCTGGTATGGATTTTAGGGAAAACCTCACACAATAACACAAAAAAAAAAAGGTTCCCCCATCACATCAGAGTTTCCCCTTCAAATTAGGAGACCTCCTTCCCACCTTTCACATTAGAGTCCACCCACTTGCACTAGGAGCCCCCCTTTTAAATCAAAATCCCCTCCTTTCACGCCAGAGTTCCCCCTTGACATCAGAAGCCTGTCCGCATAACGGAAAAGGAAGACACTGTGTGCAACCTTCAAGGCACCCCTGAGGAAGGCAGAAGTCACACTAGGGCACCATGTTGAAAAAGGATGGCTTAGAGCCTATACACCTGTTTCTGAACACAAGAAAGCATGTAATGAATCCTGCTTATACCTGTAGTTATCCAAAGTCAAAGCAGCAAAATATATGTAGTGACCCCCATTTGCAGCATAGTACTCCCCTGTCCAAATCACACTTAAAATCTATTCATATTTGAGCAGAAAAACACCTACTTAGCCAAGTCGCACCCCCACTCAGGCCTCAAAGTATGGGCTGCCCTGTCAAAAAAGGAAAGAGCAGTGACTGCAACAGCAATTACTTACCATCTTTATTATGCACTGTACTCAGTAGTTGGGTACATCGTACATTGTCACAGCTTCCTCCCCTGTCAATAAAAAAGAAAAGTTTAAGAATTTCTGGAATACTTTCCCTGTAATGAAAGAGAACATGTAGGGTCAGCTACAGCCAAGGTTATCGTCCAGGAGTAGACATTGCTAATGCCCAGCTCTTGGAAGCAGTGTTATATCTGAGGCAGAACATAAAACTATCTCATACATGCAGACAGATACAATCACCGCAATCACAAATGTAAATACTGCAGTGTTTACACTGAGATCTCTCCTCTCACAACATCACAGATGTAAACAGTGTAGTGTTTACACCTGGGAACCCTCCCCTTCCTCTCGCAACATAATAAATGTAAACAGTGTAGTGTTTACATATGAGAGCCCCCAGCCTTCCTTTCATAACATAATAAATGTAAACAGTGTAGTGTTTACACCTGGTAGCCCTCCCCTTCCTCTCACAACATAACAAATGTAAACAGTGTAGTGTTTACATCCGAGAACCCTCCCCTTCCTCTCACAACATAACAAATATAAACAGTGTAGTGTTTATACCTGAGAGCCCTCCCCTTCCTCTCACAACATAACAAATATAAACAGTGTAGTGTTTATACCTGAGAGCCCTCTCCTTCCTCTCACAACATAACAAATATAAGTAGTGTTTATACCTGAGAGGCCTCCCATTCCTCTCACAACATAACAAATGTAAACAGTGTAGTGTTTACATCCGAGAACCCTCCCCTTCCTCTCACAACATAACAAATATAAACAGTGTAGTGTTTACACTTGAGAGCCCTACCCTTCCTCTCACAACATCACAAATGTACACAGTGTAATGTTTACATCTGAGAGCCCTCCCCTTCCTTTCATAATGTAGGAAGGGAGGAAGTAGAAATTATCTGTATATCTGTATGTGACGTGTATTTGAACCCAACAAGCAAAACAAATGGCAAACGCACTCATAAATCCATAACCAGCTTTAAAGTAAGGTGCACATGGAAGGGCTTTACACAGTACAGAATCAAAGGTTTCCAGCACACTTAGCAGCCAGTCTGCAAAAAAAAAAAAAATACACTGTCTAATGTTTAGGGTTAAAAACAGAGGCTTTAGTTCCACAACTTTTACAAAATAATAGTGTATATTTTTCAAAAGTTGTGCAACTAAAACCTCGGCCGGCATCTGCAGCCTCTCCTCCCTGCCTGGAGCCGCTCCAGGCTGGGATCTGCTTCTCCTCGGATCAGTGTTCATTTATGAGTGTCTCAATAGGGAGAAGCACTCATTACAGTGGCTTCTATCCATTCAGAAACTGGATGATAGTAAATATTTCAGCTTGTGAATGAATGAGAAGCCTCTGTACTGAGTGCTTTCCATTCATTGAGTAAATAAAATAAAAATACATTGTAAAAAATAAAACACAAATACCCCCTCCCCCCAAACACACACACATAACATACACGTGCACCATATTGTGGTGTATGCCATGCACATGCGTTGTTAGAACGCACTGCAGTGCTTGATTTTCTGTTTTTTTTCTTTTTAAAATAACATTAATTTAACTGTGGCAGCGCATGGCAAAGCATTGTGACGCATTGCCCGGCGTTGTGATACGCTGTGTTGCAATTAAATGTACGTATGTATCAGTTTATCAACCAAACACAGGGCACAAACGATTTTTAACATATGTCGCCTGAAGACGCAACGAGAACAGAAGGGAGCCAGGGGGATACATAAAAAAGACTTGTGTACCAGACAGTTATGTGTTTCAAGTGTAAATGTTTTCATGACTTTTGTGTACCTGATTCATAGTAGTCAATTATCTTAATCATTTTAGGTTTTTGATTTTGTACTCTAAATTCTTCAACGGCTAAAAAGGTAAAGGTCTCAAATGATCTGTTCAACTGTGGGAAAACAATAGGAAACAGTAGATGTAAATCAAACTAACAACAAAAGTTTCAAAAAACAAAAACGTACCCGAAAAGGAAAGATAAGAGGGGTAAAACCATGAGCAGGCAGGGGAATCTGAGCATGAGCTGAACAGTGAAAATAGTTTGAAGATATGGAAGACGTAGAAGGAAAGACAAGAATGGAAACATTGCAGAGAAGAAGGTGGTGAAGAAGAAAGACTGGGTAATACAGAAGTGGATAAAAACATGAGGAACAAGAGGATACAGGACCAGTAAGTTTGGAGAAATAAAGAGAACAGATGATATAATATGAAAAGACTTGTTTACAGAAAAAAAAAAAAAAAAGATATTGTGAAGAAACACTAGAAAGGAAAAAAAAAGTGGTGGAAACAAATTAGAGAATTTTACTGATTTTGGTTTATTTAAAGCTGAACTTTGGGAAAATATAAAGTTACCCTTGGTTTCCCCTGCACTGCAAGGGTTAAATGCTCTTTTTGTCTAGGGTACCATTAAAAAGCTATTTTACTTACAATACCTTATCCTTCGCTCCTCCAAACTTCTTCCTCTTTGTGCAACTGGTCCCCCAAAGCTGCTTCTCTTCACCGCAATGTTGGTGGCACTCTGAGGTCATCAGATACAATGCAGGACCAACAGTCCTGCATTGTAACCGAGGACGTTGAAGGCGCGCCCACCACCCAGAGCATCTGAGAGAAAGAGGAGAGTGCCAGTTGCTGGGGAAGGGGGTAGGCGAAAGATAAGGTAAAGTCAAAGTGTTTTTTAATAGTACCCTAGGCAAAAACAAGCATTTATTTAGGGATGTCCCGATACCATTTTTTCAAGACCAAGTACAAGTACTTTCCCTCGGGTATTTGCCGATGCCAATTACCGATACTTTTTCTTAAAGGGACCTGTGACTGCACTGATGTGCACTGACCTGCATAGACCTGTACTGATCTATATAGGCCTGTGCTGATCTATACAGACCTGTACTGACCTTCACTGACCTATATAGACCTGTACTAACCTGTATATCCCTGAGCTGACTTGCTGTATTGACCTGTACTAACCTGCAGTGACATATAGCACAGATGTATGTCGCAGACACAAGCAGTAGCGTTCAGAACAGGCCTTGCTTCTTCTGTGTCTCCACTAGCTTGTCTCGCAGCCTCTTCTTCTTCCAGTCCAGTTATTTCCTGCGCTGCCTGTTCGCCTGCCAGCCTACCAGAACTCTGGCCAGGTGGGTGCTGGGCTGAACAGGCGGGTGTCTGGCTTGTGCAGGTTCCAGGGTTGTACGTGTGGTGTGGGGCTGTCCTGAGCTGTACCGGCGCCGGGAAGGAGCGGATGTGGGGCCGGACAGACACTGTCAAAGACAGCTGCCACCAGGATCCCAGCTGGCTGTCTGAGGTCCCCACAAGTGCGGGACCTCGGGCAGCCACTCTTGTTTAAAAATCTAAAGGGCCAGTATTGCCCTTTAGTATTGGGGCATTTTCACAAGTACAGGTACTTGTGAAATCGCCCTGTATCAGCCCCGATACTAGTATCGGTATCAACGCATCCCTACATTTAACCCTTGCAGTGCAGGGGGAATCCCACTGCAAGGGTCAGTTTAGCTGTCACACCATACTTCTAAGGCAACGATGTTCTGTAACATCTGGTAACCAATCCAACAATCAACCTTCATTTATTTGCTTTGCTTCTGCTGAATCTCTTTTCTGCTTGGTTGGAATCTATGAAGCACTGCTCCTTGGATTATGCTAAAAAAAGCTTTTATACACTTTATGTTTAACCTCGGTCACAATTTCTTGTCATCATACCGCTGAAATATAAATATTAACATGGCTTTCTTCACTTTCAGTCCTCTTCACCAAGCCCTTTGTCATCTAAAAAAATAAATAAAGGGGATGAACAAAAGATAGTAAGCACACTATTTCATGTACACTATACAGTGGTAAAATTTGCCAGTCAAACTAAGACTCAGACACTGCACAATTAAAGGAACTGGAAAATTCTAGTAGATGAGTACGAGTGACTTATCACATGGAATTTTGAGAAGAATATCTACAGCAGTGTTTTTTTTTTCCTATATCAAACCATGCAATGATTTATCACAGCTATTGTTATCCAACTACATCTTAGTGTGCTTATTTTTCAGGTAACCCTTAGGCCTAGTTTAGACGAGAGATTGAAGGTGGATAGTTTGTTGCCTTCAGAGGTGGCTAAACGCTGTCTTTGGATGCAACTGCACACAAGCTGGCCAATGACATCCTAACGTCACCCCTGGGCGCACACCTTTTGCATCCAGGGTCAGTCGGGGGTCTATATTTGTATGTAATGGCTTGGAAATTTGGTTACAACAGCAGAAGTTGCGGTGGCCAATGAATTGTGCAGAGAACGAATCAGACAGCCGAAGCTGTGCGCACACACTGCGTGTTTTCATCGTATTGTTTTGCCGCCAACAATCACTGTATTCTTGCAAGTAGCCACCTCCGGCCGCCCGTGGAGATGTTTAGAAATGTTTAGAATTTTATCAGGTTCTCAAACTAAAAAAAAATACACAGTTTTGTTTTATGTATACTTTTTTTGCTAAAACCCAAAACTGAATGCCAGTCAATCAGCTAAATACATAAATGAGATGCATATACAGTATGTCCACTGTTTGTATTGCCAAAGGATTTCTTATTATAGGTAACCACTTTTGTTCCAGGCAACACTGCCAGATCCTGTACCTGGTCAGACCTCTCTGCAGACTGTACTGAAGGTGAATAATAATGCAGTTTGTGCTGTGATTGGGCAAAGAAGAAGCAGCAGCAAACCACTGAGATCACTGTGCTAAATAATTCTTTTTTATTGCTACCCCTTGCATTATAAATACAAATTGAACATAGAAATAAGATTTTTAGAACAATAACACACACTGATAAGTTTATTTACCTTATTTATGCACATACAGTATCATAATAAAACTGTTAAAGTGAACCTATCAGTACATAAAACTATCTAAATTGACATCCCAAAGGCTGCATATATTTATGTGCCTTGGGGAACTCTTATATGAAAGTCTCAACATTTGCAGAAACACTGGAAGCTGACCAACCCTCTCCTGCCTCCTTCACCTTAATGTGACCTGCAATAAATGGCACAACCTGCAACAGATTCAGGTAACTGTTAGTAAGGTGTATATGAATATGCAGAATTGCCTCAGACAGAATTTTGTTTGAGGCACAATACTTAATACTTACCAACATCTTAGGGGTCTATTCACAAAGCTGCCAAAGGATCTGGCCGTAGCTTCGGCCGATCCTTCGGCTGGCTTCAGCCCCAGGACCCCTTCGGTTCAGGAGAACCGAGGGGGTGCTGTACGGGCTATATAGACCCCTTAGTGTCTTATTAACCTCCATTTTTCTCGAATCACAAATATGGGCATTTTTCTTAATGAACTAGCGGGTCATATTGCCAAAATAGTTCTGCAAATGATTTATTTTATCACCTCCATGAGGTTTCAGGATCAGGAGAGCATTGGGGTCAATATTTTTTTTTCCATTTAAGGTCTGCTAAAACTCAATACATTGAGTCTTTCATTGTCTGCAGCATATTATTTGAATGTACTGGGTAAGCTCATGGACAGATATGATGCAGCTTTAGGAATACTCTGTTTCCTATGTAACCGATGAACATTGCAACACATAAAGAACTCTCAACTTTACCGAGTGTCAGAGGGGCTATACTCAGATACCAAGCTATGTAAAGTTATCTATTGACATTTGGAGATGATTGATGATGCAGCTCCAAAATGATCTTTACATCTTGTAAACCCATGCATGTGTGCTCATGATTTGTGGGAAAGAAGGCAACATCTTCTGGCACCAATGTTATTCTGGGATAACAATAGAGGTTAGCTGAAAGCATCCAGCATTAGTAACTTCACAGTTGACACAGAGGACAGTTGGCCAGTGATGTCTTCTGGAACACATAGGTATAATATACAAAAATAATAATGTATAGAGATATGTGTATGGTTGTAGTCCTTTCTTACCCTTTCCAGAGACTCTTTATCTGCACTGAACCCAGAGGGTAATTCAACCTGTATGAGAGCCATGTTTGATGCATTACGGGGTCCTGTGTACCTATGGGACATAAATGACTATATTACATGTTGTATTGTAATATAAAATATTCTGATTTTTTTCCTTAAACAATACAAAAATGCAAAGAGAATGACTAAGAACAAAACAAAGATCTGAAGATTTTAAATGTAAAAATAGCAACTCCAGTCAAACAGCTAAACACATACAGTATATTGTTTAGGCACCATTCTGCTTGAGGAGATACTTTTGTGGTAATGCACATAGTCTTGGGGGTTCCCCTGTACTGTACTGTACTGTACCATATACTTGCCTAGCTTAGGATGGGTGACAACACTATTTTGAACCTAGACTTCTACAGATTCAGTACCATTGCCCCTTCTTCTACCTGCTCTTTTACCTACTCTAGTACAGCATCACTATTGTGATAGTTACCCAATGGTCCTCTCTGTCTGTCCATCTAACACTTTCCTGCCCATCATCCTAAAC
This sequence comes from Nanorana parkeri, assembly GCF_000935625.1. Classification (NCBI taxonomy): domain Eukaryota; kingdom Metazoa; phylum Chordata; class Amphibia; order Anura; family Dicroglossidae; genus Nanorana; species Nanorana parkeri. Next base: position 176,951 of record NW_017307996.1, read on the forward strand.
ATACTTTTCAATATTCTAAAAAAATTGTAAGGGCACTTTTCTAAAATAAATAGATAAAACAGGTGGCACATGCAAAGGCCGGATCCTACACTAGTGTTGGATTTCTTTGTTGTAGCCCTACCTGCAGCCCAATTTATCGAGCTTTTAACACCTGATACCAATGCTATACTACAGATATCCTGTGAGTACATGACTTTCTACAAACTCTTGTACACCGTTCCTGCCATTCTCCATTAGCCCTCCCTCTCTGCCCATTTACGCTCAAACACAATGCACTTCTCCTTGCTATTCTTTACACCCCCTCCACACTCAGCTGCCACCATGCAGATAGGCATCACTCTCAAGCCATTTACGCTGAGCCAACACCTATTTAAAATGTCTCTACCTGTCATTGCCCATGCATCACTGCTCCCCAGTTACTATGTATCACCTACTGTGTTTACCTTAAAGTTGAACCGCAAATATACAGTTAAAAAAGATGAACTGTTTTATATGTTTTTATTTGTAGAGGATTTGTGATTCTTTGCAGCTAGTGTTGTGTTGTAGGCACCCCTTCCAGCCAGCACAGTGAGGCTGAGACCCCTTCAGTAATTGGACAATGAAGCATATTAATGAAATCATCACTCTTTTTCCTCCTGTAAGTATACCCACGCTTACAAATGGAAAAAACAGAGTGCTGACTGGCTTCGACCCTCCAGATAGGAGGAGGTAATTTAATTTTCCAAAATTCGCCATGGAAAGCGGAATTATCCTTTAAAGGGAACATGATGACTTCACTTTGTTTTCAGCTCCAAAAGTCCCAGACTACACATCACAAAGTACAAAAGTATTATTTTTTAGATATAATATGATAATTCCAACTTACCTTGCAGATATAGTAGAATTTAAAACAGGTTTAGCTTGGTCATCCCCCTTTACCATGGTGACATTAACCTCTACGTCAAAAGCTGATCCGACTTTAGCATTTTTTATGTTGTACTTCAATGATGTCTGTTAAAATAAAAAAAAATAAAAAACATAAAAGGGAAGACGGACTAAATGACCAAGAAACTTAAAGTCAAATATTATTTTGCAATTCAGTAAGGATTTAAATTTAACTATTCTGATAAATTCAGATGTTAATACTGATTTATACTTGGTTAAACATTGGCTCATCACTAGTAAGAATTAGAAGATATTCCACATCTCAGCTGCTGTACTTTCTTTATAAAATGTTTAATTAGTCAGCTGCATAGCTTTCCAAATGGTGCTAAGGTATGGTTTAACTAGAAAAAAAGACATAACCCATATTAATGGAAATACATACACTGGAAGCGGAAGCGTTATCTTAACTGGATCCTGGACAACCCAAACCAAGTATACAATTAACAAATGCATCATCAATGGTTACTGTCAGTGAAAGCATAATCTCAAAAACATTCAGTAGATCCAGGGATGTATCTTTTTGCCCAATAGAAGTCTTGCTTGCATAACAAGTAAAAAAATATGCGATTTTAATATTATTATTGTTATGTGTCTATTCTTATGTTGTAGGAAGTTGCCTTGTTACTCACAGAGAATGCAGCACTTTGGTTCCCCATTGGTCTGATGCGCCACCTACATAGTACTCCAATCAGCAATACTAAAAGGAGTTTGCATGTTCTCTCCCTCCCACACTCCAAAGACATGCTGGAAGGTTAATTGTCTCATGTCTAAATCAGCCCTATAACAGTATGTATGTATGTGAGATAGGGACCTTAGATTGCAAGCTCCTTGAGGGCAAGGACTGATGTGAATGTGCAACTATGTAAAGAGCTGCATAAATTGTTGGCGCTATATAAATACCTGTAATAAATAATAAATCAATAATAAGTACCATGAAAGGTTTACTTGAAATGTAATGTAAATGTATTCATAAAATTTGATTTTTTTTCTTTTTTGTGGTCAGCTAAATATGAAATAGTGCATATAAATATTTTGCATATTTACTTCTAGCCAACAGGTGGAGCCTGTAGCCTGTTTTTGTACATACTGTATTTTCTTGTCCATCCTTATATTTACCTGAATGAAGCCTGTTCACAGAGATCTACTATAGCTGAATTTTACAAACAGACGTTAATAAGTTAGAGCAGTGCTCTTAATAGAAAACCCGTAGTACTCTTGGAATCCTTTGCCATTTTTTTCACCCTGTATTAAGGCTGTATTCACAACTTAGCATTAAAATGAATGGAAATGCATTTTCAACACATGAACAAGCAGTGAAGTGAGTTATTATGTCTTTTAACATGTGTTGCAATCCACTTCACATTGAGCGTTTACATGCGTCTTGGTGTAATTCCATTTATTTCAATGCATCTGGCGGAACTGCTAAGGTCTGACTGTAGCCTAAATGTGAGTAAAATATTTTTTCTTAATGGCACCCTAATGCCCCTACCTGTCACATGCGCGTGGTATTAAACTACATTGCATGTTAACCTATTACCATGGGATGTGATGCGATTTTAAAGAAAAGGGCACACACATAGGTGGAAAAAAGACTCAAGTTCATTGAGTGCTTTCAAATGAATGAGTTGCCTACTGCAGCACACCATAAGGGCACCTCGCAGCCCCTCCGAGATATCGCAATACAGAAGTGGGAACAAGCGGTAAAGTAACAGTGATGCTCTGTGACTGTTTACTGAAATGGGAGCAGCCCCCCCTATAATAAGGCAGCCTGAGGCAATTGCATCTCATTGCGGGAAGGCAGGGGGGCAGCCACAGCGTCCCAGGTCGCTAAGAGTTCTTAGCAACCTGTGACACTGTCTGGCGTTCCGCTCAGCTCACTGATGTCACTGTAGGTGGTATTACGCCAAGCTCTTAGCAACCAGTGATGTCAGTGAGCTGTGCCGGACGCCAGACAGTGTTGCTGACAGCGCAATCAGGCGTACTCTGTCGCCCCACAAACCCATTCCCCCCCACATGACCAGTGTTTCCTGCCAGCACCCCCCACCTCCAGGAACGACATCACATCAGGCGTTGAATACCATAGGGATGGCCCTTCCTGAGAGACAGTGTTCTTGAAGCTACAGTACACAAGACGATGTCTGAACTATAAACCACCTTACCTGTATGAAAACGCATCCTTCACCCTCCACCTGCACAGTGTAGTTTCCAGGCAGTCTTGTCAGCGGTTTCCTCTGTAGAAGTAGTCGTGTCTTTTCATCCACATAGAAACGATGCAGAATGCCCTCATCTGGTCTCAGTCTTACCTCCAGCGCCTCACGTCTTGTATAAGTCATTTTAGAAAATAGAGCGATAGCCTTGAACCCCACCACTGTGTCCTGTGCAGGAGACGTGAGACAAGGACTTATTTATTAAGTGAACTTAGATATAACAAACTATATGCAGTCGAAGATCCCAAAGATGATCACAGTGTCTCCTTAGTCAATAAAGTAAATGCATTTTATAAGATCATTATAAAAGGTTACACACTTGAACATATGGGGCTTGCCTTCGTAAAGTTGAATATTCAATGCAATGTTGAAGAAAATGGACAGAACAGAAGCTTCTTGCAGATCTATTATTCTGCTATTAGAATTTTCTGGTGGGCCAGACCCAGTCTAATTCTTGGAGGGAGTGTGTTTTCACTCTGAGCATTCACTTACCAACATGCAATTCTATAGATTGGGAAGATGGGCATATGAACACCTCCCCTGCCATTTTCCTTGTAAGATGGTGCAGCTCAAGGCATTATTCACTGCATCTTAGTGAGCGCTGTTACTTTAATGTCATAGAATTTGGTGTACATAAGCAACTGGTACTAATCACTGATTCCTTCTTCTTCTGGCATTGATTTGCCATACATTCCTTTGCGGGCGATCGCACTGCGGCGCCATTGACTATGAACTTAGTAAGTGTTCAAAAGAACTGCCAGTGTTAAAAGCAATCACATTTAGCGGTGCAAGTCTTTTTATTACTATTCCAAGTGAGAGACCTTTTTAACGGGTTTCTTATTGAATAGGTAAAAACATTTACCAGTTAGTACCTCCGCCTTGCAGCACTGGGGTTCTTGATTTGAATCCTGGCCATCACACTATCTGCATGATGTTTGCATGTTCTCCCTGTGCTTGCAATGGGTTTCCTCCCACAGTCCAAAGACATGCTGGTAGGTTAATTAGCTCCTGTCTAAATTGGCCTTACTGTGTGTGTATGTGAGATAGGACCCTGGCGTTCCCCCAATTGGGCAGGGCTCAAAGAGGAAGAAGAAGAGGGCCCGAAGCTCCCTCGTGCCGCTACAATTGCTCCCCCGCGTGGTAGTGGCGCTCCCTCCCCCACCGCTCTGCCATCCGCAGCAGTAAAAGCGAAGCATGTACAGCCAGCTATGTGCGGATGGAGAGGCTGTGTCTGTCACCTGTCAGCCTGCCATAGGCGCTATCAACATTGCAGACACCGCCTGGCAGCAGATTCAGCTGTTGGGAGAGGATCCTCTCCACTTAGTCCTGCCCCAACTATGCAGCACTACAAGTCCCAGCAATACATCATATTGCCCGATACTAAGCGTAGATACCGGCCATGGCAAGTTTTGGAGGGCCCAGAGAGGACCAGAATGCTGGCATTGATTTGCCACACATTCCTTTGCGGGCGATTGCACTGCGGCGCCATTGACTTTAATGCACCACCACGCCCCCTCCCATCCCAGAACGCAGTGAGCCGGCCGGGATGCGATCCAGTGCGTTCCAGCACTGAATCGGGCCGGATCGCACTGAAACTGGTGTGGACTAGCTCTGAAAGTCATAACATACATACTGTTTATTTAATATATATATATATTAAAAAAAGGTATCAAAATCATGTTTTTTTGGTGGTGGTGGGGGGCTTAAAGGGTTTCTAAAGCCTCCGTTTTTTTGCATATATCTACTGCTAGCAAAAAAAAGTTTAAAAACAAAACAAAACCACTTTAACAGCGGTTTAAACTTACCCCGTCTTCGCCGCGCTCTCCCGTCTGAAAATCCGAAACCGCAAAGGATCTTGGGGCGGGCGCATGCACAGTTCGGATTTTCGGCCGGGAGACGAGGAGAGACGCAAGGTAAGTCTATGGACGCGTGCACCCGCACAGACTCCGTGGGACAGGAAGTACCAGCAAGGACAGAGGAGTCAGCGCTGGATCGGAGAGCCGCCGCACCGCTGGAGGGACAGATGAAAACGACAGGAAAGAAGATCGGAATAAGGGACATCATTTAAGGTAAGTGCTGACATTAACATTGGGGGGAGGGAAACATTTTTTTGACTTTAATGTCACTTTAATCGTTTCTTGCACCGGGGCCCTGAGGTTTATTATTATCCCTCTGGATAGGACCTTAGATTGTAAGCTTCTTGAGGGCAAATTGATGTGGTTGGTAAGCTTCTTGAGGTGCGCAAATTGATAGCACTATATAACTATCTGTAATGAATAAAACAATAAATAACTGAGGTATGGGAATCTACCAGAATACCACACTTTAGATTGAATAATGAATCTCATTGTCACATAGTCTGATGTTTAAAATCTTGTTCTAAAAACTTTACTCTTAGACTGGGTTTTTGCACTTAGTACAGAACAGAAAAAGAGAAAAGAACTGGTAAGTTTATTTAATTTTTTTCCTTTTAATAAAGAGATGAATGGGAAGGGTGTGGTATTTATAAATCAAATCAGCAGTGTAGTGGGAGTTTTTTTGTATTGTGTTTTTTTTTGTATTTCTATTTTTTTTTTTCTTCAAAAGGAACCGTTTTCAGTTAACTAGGGTTAGGTATAGCAACCTATCTGCCCCAATGGTGGGCATGTAAATGGAAGATAAACCCTAAGCAGGCCACCATCACCTTTAGCAGGCACCAGTAATATGAATGATTCCAGTTCCCCTTGTGTACAGCTTACAGGTAACATCTGCCAACCTGAGTATTAGCAAACCCGCCATGTGGGTTCCGCTGTTGTACGATCCACTTAGAAATACAGGAAGCCTCATTGATATCCTTTGCCGAAACAGTGTCTGAAGAAAGATGTGCCAGGGCCACATAGGATGCCAGTTCCACCTCATTGGAATTAGGCTCAGACCATGTTGACTTTTCGCCAAGATTATCTGGATTTGCAGGCCAATAAGTTTCTCCTCCTACATACAAAAACATAAAAAAGGAGGAAAGTAAGTGTGTAAGTAGTGAGTTTTAATAATAGCGTGCAATATTGCATATTTTTCTTTATACCACCATCACAAACACACTTTCAGCTGCCCTACTTAGTACAACATTTTAAACAAAAAATCCAGGTGACGGGATTCTCTCCAGGAAAGAAGCCTTGGAGCATGGAAGAACCTTGTTTTGTGCAACTAGGTGCTTAGCCTTAAAGTGTATCTAAACCCAAACAGTTCATGTATTGCAGCTTACCAGTCTTTAGATGTGGTGGCTAGTTTTCTTTTTTTAGACTTATTTTCCTTTAGTTTCACCTGGTTATATCAACCAGGAACACACTGACTGTCTTAGGGTGGTTTCACTCTATGGAGGAGCACTGGAGTCACCCTTGGACAACAGCATTGCCAACCTGTGGACTGAGTAGTGTTAGATGTACCAGCAGATTTAGATGGACTTGACTAACAAATTAAACCCAAACTCTTTCTAAGAATTTTAAAGCAGTTACATCAACAGTTTTATTTTTTTTCCCTTTTGGGATAAAGGTTTTACATGTATTAATAATTACAAACCATTGTAAGCACCATTGCTTAGGCCACCCAAATCTCCCTCCAACCCCCCAAATAAACCATACCTTTATATGATGTTTAACGGCCATAGCAGCCTTTTATTGTACAATTAACTGAATTATAAATTCACAGTCAGAAAAAAACACACAGAATAGGCTGCAGGTCTTTGAAGGTCACAATATTAACAGATATGTTGTCACTGCGGAACCACTAAATGTGGTAGGCCCCCAGCCACACAACACCGCCTCGGGGGCAACCTTCAAATTGACTGCAGACACATAAATATTTAAATTTCCTGTTCACTACCATATATCACACCATGAATTGAGAACACCATACTAAGACAGGTACTCAGATCATTGGCGTCACAAGGGAGGTGCGGGGGCTACGGCCCGCACCCGGGTGCCACCATTGGAGGTGTGCCACCCTATGAAAAGTCGGGCTCTCAGTCATGGACCAAGAGCCCGACAGTGTCAGGAGAGAGGAGGGGAACCACCACCTATTTTGGCTGCCTTCAAAGACCCCAAACTGCCAATGCTGCTACAACACTGAAAAGACAACAACTGACAAAAACAAACAGGGCAGGTGGGTGGGAAGTTCTCTCTTTATTCAACTATCCCTGACTGATCCAGTGAGACCCTCCTCTTCAAATCACTATAGAAGTTCCACCTAACCTTTGCCTACTAACTAATCAAGTAAGTGACCTTTGCGCTCAAAACCCCGGTTTAACCCCTCGGTTACTTGTCTCCCCTCTTCACTTAGTCATGTAAGCCCAGTAATTTAGCTTTTGAGTTTCAAATGCTGATTAAATTACTTACAATGGATGCTGCCTCTTGATATTTAAAAGTTTTAGTTTCCTGCAGAATCAGTTGGTCCCCTAAACACTAGCCATGATATCCTGTTTTAAGGGTGGTTCCTTTCCCTTGCAGGGTCCTATGGAGCCACCCCTGTGTGTAATAGTAAGTTGGGTGTGTGTCTATACCCAACACACAAGTTAAGCTACTACCTTCCCCCTGCTCCCATCTGCTCCCTTTTCCTTCCTTTTTCCCTTCTCCAAGGTCATAGATGGACAGCTGCTGGAGACTGCTCGGTCCCGTGTGATCTTGTACTGGACAGGAAGTTCAGGGAAGTGGCGCTGAGAGAGTTGGAGACAGCTGTTTGGAAACATGATGACTGGAAGTGCTTGAGCAAAAATGTAAAGAAATACTTTACTGGGCAATGTATATTTGTTTGATCTGGACTCATTATTGAAAATATTTTTTAATATTACTTTAACTGCCACTCTACATGACAGGTCAAACACTAGATTGTGAATCCCAATCAAAGCAAGTTGAGAAAAATAATTATTGAAAAATGAAAATGATAAATGACTCATGGCTTCACATTTAATGTCTGACAGCTGTGAATCCATCTGTATGCCAAAGAGGTCTTAGGTTACAGCAAAAAATACTATGTGCTATGGCTTGAATCAAAGTAAAGAGAGCTCTGTAAGTTATTGCCTCATCTCGGCATACATATTCAATGTACATATAATGCCAATATGTCCCAGTGTATTATCTTCAGACAAAGAAACCACTCAAGCCATATCAGGCTATCACCAAATATACCATTATGTCACCTGTTTTCACGGCTTGGCCATGCAGTTCCTCTAGAAGAATTTCTCTGGTCTCATAGTCTCCAGCCAAGGTGAATACATAAGCAAGGAGAGCCTTTGTATACAGGCTGTCCACTTGTGGGATGCTGTTCCGAAGACATTCAAGAGCATTTTGTACAGATGGATCCTGGAAGAAATAAAATCCATCGACAGGTCTCAAAATAGGATAACGTCAGCGTTGTATTTTTCCATCACATTATTCCATGCACACATGAATAAACGTGTTCCTCTGTACAATCTTCACCCATTGACACAATTTTCTCTGGAAGCCCTGGTTTACACCTAGCTTTTAACTGCCCAACACAAGAAATCCCATGATTTTCAATGGCCCTGGTTCACACCTGAGCAGAAAAACGCCAGACGCCTGAAAAGGTACAGGAGCTTCTTCGGGCAGTAACAAGCGCTTTTCCTCCCCATAGACTTCATTGGAAATGGCCAAAAACGCGCAACAAAAGCATGTCGCACATTTCCGTGAGCATTTTTTCTCGTTTATACGCACGTTCTTACATTGCCCACAATGGTTTATGAGCTGCCAATCAAAACGCGCATCTTCATGGACGCGCATTAAAATGCTCATACAAAATGCGCATAAACGCGCAAATAACTGCATGCAGCTATCGCACGTACAAACGCGCAAAAAAGGTGGCGCCAATGTGTGAACCAGGGCTCACTATTAAGGAATACACTGCAACATAACTCTTTCTCCAGACTGCAGATTACACTATGATGGAGCAGCAGCAGCAGACTGAAAAGCTCATCGCTCTGCCAGCTCTCTCCTCAAATCAGCTTGTTCTCAGTTGCTCCCCCTCAGTACTGCCATAGAGAGGATTGAAAAAATGAGGCCGGTACCAAGTTAAACGCTGGCATACCCTTGTTGTATTTAAAATACATTTTATGAGTTATAAATGAATGGATTGCTGCATTAATGTGTGCGTTTTAACCTGCCTGGCATTCATGGAAGTAAGCCACCAAGTTATTCCATAAAACACTGCAACTTTTCAGTATGTTGCAGTGCCAGAGCCTGGAATGGAGTGTTGACATCACCAATCCCTGTGAGCTCCAAAACAAAATGACACTGAATATTGTGGTGGCAGCTGCCACAAAGGAGGGAGCAGTAGGAATTTGCTAGAGAGGGGAGCCAGGGGGTGGGCTTTACACAGATAATAAATGGGCAAGGTGGCAGAGTTAAAATATATAGTATAGGGTCCAGTTATAAAGCTGACAGTTTTGGCATTTCTGTGGCCATACCACTTCTTTAAAAAGAAAAGCACTGTAGATTTATAAAGCACTTTACATATGTGCATTGTGCTCTGCTTGTTTCAGAAATCTGAAGCAAGTAAAATGAATTAAGGTACGAGAGCCCGGCCACATAACTTGTCAAAATCATGCAGCTAAAAATTTCCTCTGCATTTTTAACCAAGCTTCCTACTGTGGACTGCATTTTATGAATTCCTTGTACAATGGAAGTCATGGTGTGTAGTAACATTTGCGGTGGAGAGTGATATCTGCTCTGCACTACAAATACCCCCCTATGTTATTTGTATATCTGTAGAGTCAATCTTGAGATTTACACACATTATCCAAGAAGCAGGAAAATCATTTTGATTATGTCTCATTGTCATACTCAATATAATGCCCACAACCATTCCTCAACTCAGATGCATACCAGCATTTCAGCGCTTTCAATATTTCTGTTTGAGGATAATATTAAATTGTTGAAAGAAAAGTTGAAAGTACCTCGACAGGCCATCCTGTCTCCAGAAAAGCTATTGAGATGTAAGCACTTAATGATGTTTCATCATTCACGCCTCCCTAGTAAAAAGAAGAAATATTACAATTATTAAAGATGTTCCTGCAATTGCCCTTCCTCTGTATTGATTGCTCCAGTCCTACCCAGGGGATACCAAGACACAGAAGGGGATACCAAGACACAGAAAGGGAAACACAGGTCTGAGGGCCACCATAGCATAGCCATAGCAGCCTTTTTATTAAACAAAATATAAAACTTGACCGAACTATAAACTCAAGCCTTTTTGAAGGCCAAAACTTATTAACTGATATGCTGTCTCTGCAGAAAACTTCTTGAAACTGTTAGGCCCCCAGCCGCACCACACCGCCTCGGGGACAACCTACATATCTAAGTCACCTGTTCGCCAACTATAAATTACCATGACTTGGAGTGAAACTGTGAGTGAGGGAAGCTGGGACGGGGCTGGCTGTAAATCTATTGCTATAGTGTACTGGACGTGTGTAATGTATATGTAGTACATATTTACAGCACACACCTCCACTACACTCCAGCAACAGAGTTACAATTCTCCCCTGCTAACATGAACAGGTTAAATCATGATCCATAGTACATAACATGTAGTTGTACTATGGATCATTTAAAGTCACCTGTACCTTTAAGAAAAAGTATCGGTAATTGGTATCGGCAAGTACATGAGGGGAAGTACTTGTACTTGGGCCTGAAAAAGTAAAAAGTAGCATTGGGGCATCGGGACATCCCTAGTTGTCACCCTAGGACAAGAAGTGTGTTACTGGCAGGATCACCAGGTTAGGCTCCTTTCACACAGGCACCATCAGTTCCAATCAGGATGGGATCTGTGCATGGATCTTCTGCTGATCGGAGCAGTTTGGAATAGATGTCACTGTTGCGATGGAGTTAAAAACTGAAATTAATGGACCCATGTTGGTCTGTGTGGAGTCGAATGTAAATGGACGTGTCTGTTTGCACCATATTACCCCCGATCCGGCACGATCAGGTCCAGTGGAATGGAATTCTGATCCATTTAGTTCCAGCTGCTCATAGACTAACACTGGGGGGGTTATTCATGTAAGAGCCGAAGGATCCAGCCGTAGCTTTGGCTGATCCTTTGGCTCACTTTGGCCGCCACTGCTCTTCGGTTCAGTCGAACTGAAGGACTGCTGTACGGGCTATTCACAATAGCCCATACAGCAGCCGAAGGCAGCCAAGCCGAACGCATATGGTTCGGCTCGGCTGAGCTGTAGTGACACCCTAAGCGTGGAGAAAGGCCGGCCGATGCTTCAGATGCTTCATTATGCGGCGGGAGTTCATCGGATTTTTTTTTTTTTACTTTATTTTTTCTTTTCTTTAAAATATATACATATATATTTTTTTATTTTTTTACATTTTCCTATTTTTTACATTTTTAAAATAATTTTTCAACTGTTTTGCTATTCTGCTCACTACCTCAGAGGCATTCGGCTATTCATTTACTGCCGTTCCGCCCCTATGAGAATAGCGGAGAATGGCAGTAAGTGAGCTGCCGAAGCTTCGGCTCAGCCGATCCAGATGTTGGATCGTCTGAGTCGAAGTCCTTCTCACTTTGGCAGCCAGTCCTTCTGCACTGAAGGCAGCCAATGTACGGCTGAAATCAGCCGCACAAGGCTGAAGTGAATAGCCGTACAGCGTTATTCCTTCGGCAGCTAAGTGAATAACCCCCTAGGTTTCTGGTCAGATTCGCCTAAAAAAACTGACAGGCAGACCTAATCAGACTGCTCATGTGTAAGGGCTCTTAAAAAAACCCAGAAGAAAGAAAACATCTAAAGGACTGGTAAGCTTCATTATATTTTGTGTTTGTTGATGGGTTTAGATACACTTTGAGGTCTTTAATTAACAGTCAATGGATGAGTTTGCACTGCTCTACTGTTCTCCATGTACTGTTGTACCTTTAAAGTGGTTTTGAAGAGTTTCCCCCTATTTCTGAAACATCCACTTGGGAGCTGGTTCTCCATCAGCCATTTTCCTGTCTCCTCAATGTATTTCTTATCCACGTAGATACAATGAGAAGCTGCATGAAGAGACATCATGACAAAAGCCGTCAGCCTGAAAATATAGAAAAAACCTGAATAAGGTTATTCTGTGCTATTGTTTTACTTGGAGTGTTTGCTGAACTTTCCATAATGGAACTCTGTGTACTTACCAGGCATTGCCATCTTCATCACTATCCCCAAATGCACTGAATGAGCCATCTTCTCTACAAAAGTCAAGCTGTCTCTGGTATCCTGGCAGAAGAAGTGTATCAAACTCAAATGAATAAGCAGGCCAAAATAACTGGCTTAAATCTGAAAAGAGACACCCTTTAACCCTAATTCCCTATTCTATCCAATACTCAAAAATGTTTTGACTGGAATCCTACTGAGGGCCATAAACAGTAAGTGTCAGAAATACAGCACTTTGACATGTCTATGGTGAAACATAACACATTCACATCAAGCACAGAGGAAACTACTTGTGCTCGTAGGCAGGGCAACTTTGCTATAATGACAAAAAAAGATCATTTCATTTTCCCTAGAGGATTTAGGGGGGACCTTTTTTTCTGGCACCAGAATACTACCAGCACTTGGTTTTCTGTATCAGACATAATGTACTGTTGTTTTCTTTAGTAATATGCCACTTTTCTTTAAAAATGTTCGGTTGCACTTTTAAATCTAAGTAGCAGGGTCACAGAATTGATCCTCGTCATGCCTTAAGACAGCCCTGCTTTAAAGATCTATATAAATGCAATTTCCTGCCATCAACAATCTAATTCAAGCTGCTATTGTATAGTGACGTTCATGGCATTACATGCCCTGCTGACATTTTTTCCATGCTGTCTACTACCTGAATGGCTAACTTTCCTTTACTCACCTTGTGTGATGTATTTAACTACCAGCTGCTTGATGTCCTCTGTCATTTGGTTTGTATTCTCCAGGTAATCATTCACATAGATATTGGGAACAAACCTGGCCATATTCTGCTCCCCGCATCCATACGGGAGGGTAAGAAGCTGCTCAGTTCCCTGAAGTGCAGAACCCATTAGATCTCCTGCAGAGCATAGATAATGATATATTAGTGTATAAAATATATTTAGTGGCTTCTATTAAAAGGAAAAAGCAATAATAAAGCCCCAGATGGGCCGAGGTCTGATTTCTGGAATATTTGCTAAAAGGAAGGTGACAGATACATGATTTTTTATACAAAGGTAAACCTTAGGTTTTCATAAAAGTAATATTTGTATTCACTTATTTTTAAAATTAAAACAGGTAGTATTTGATCTGGTAAATTGTCCATGGTGTATGCAGGATTTGACATCACTAAGTGCCCCCGGTAATCATGTGATTCAGAATTTGAAGTGGAAACTTTACAAGACACATGTACCATCTGCCTACACTGTAGCAACTATACCTTTATGTTTAATATGCCAATTCCAACAACTAGGTAATAGGAGGAACACAATTTAACCATATAGCAAAAGTGACTTTATCTATAGACTCAGTCTATTATTAGTACCACCCAATGAGAATTGGACCACTATTGATACATGTAACCCTACAATGGGAAACACTGCAGTAATATGTGAGCAATGCACAACATTCAACTCTTGGCAGCCAATCAGAATTTATAAAAGAAAATCCGAATTAGACACTTAAAATCTAAAGATCATCACTATTGCTTTTTTCACTGTTTTACTAAGTAAGAATGAATGCCTTCTATTAGGGATGTCCAGATACCAGTTCAGATACCAGTGCTGATACTTGGCATTTTCATGAGAACCAGCAGGGTTGCAGCGGTTGCAGCTGGGACCTGGCTCTGGCTCTCCACCACTGTCCTGAAATCATTAGTCTGTATTGTTTTAGAAGAACTGTCACATGACAATAAACAAAAAGGTATCAGTACTTGTACTTGCAAAAATGGTATCGGTGCATCACTTAAATATATTTATAACAAAAAAATCATGCATTAAAATGGGGATGTACAAATCCCAGGAGCTCCGTGTGCACCTTACAAATGACAGCTGCCTCCTAACTTTTGAATGTTTCTCTAGTCTAGTCTTGGAGCTGGAAAAGTATTTGTACCTGTACTTGTACCGAGTACGGTACTTGGTATCTGAACATCCCTATCTTCTATGTATGTCTTCCCAACTTATATAGCAGGTGCTGTAATTGTTAAATAAATGTAATTCATGTAGAAAGTAGTAGTAGCATGATTCCCCTAAAGGATCCTGGATGCATATTGTGAAATTCTTACACATGCTATGGAACTATCTGAAGGCTATCATTGAACAGCGTATGGAATATGGCTGTTTAATCTACTCATCACATCAGTTTGTATATACAGTACTTTTAGAATTTGTCTTACCTACAACTGAGAACACAGCTGTTACAGAGTTAGGCACAGTTTCAGGGGGTACCGTGATGAATATGGTCTCAGAAGAAAGATTACCTGTTGCACACAATGCAAGAACAACCATTAAGCCAGCCATTACTATCATAAGGCTGAACTCCAGGCAGATGTAAAAGCCACCATTAGCAATAGTTGCTGCATCTGCCTGTGCCACAGCAGAGTGCCTAGTTCAGAAATCTTGCTCAAAAGAATCCCAAATATATCGTCAGGTAAAACATTTGCCATATATTTCTTTCGATTGTAGAATTAGCTGTTTGCCTGGAGTTCAGCTTATAGAAACATTGGTTTATGTGCTTGTATTTGCAACATGAACCTAAAAACCAAAGGGATTAATTCTCATTTAAGGACAGCAGGCAAAGGTATTCAGAACATAGCTTTGGACCTTATGTATTACAGAGAGTGAATATCACTCTCCGCAGGACAATGCACTAAATATTCCACACTGCACCTGCATTTTAAGTTTGATTCATAAAATGGAGGGTGTGGGGTAAGGCTTGTGGGGTCTTATAGAGTGCTCAATGTAAAATGTTGCAGAGAATATTCCAGGATAGGAAAGCCTTGTCACATGAACTGTCAAAGTCATGTGAATGCCTTTGTTTCCTCCTCATGTCACTTTTTCCCTCCAGTTCATTAAAATGACTGAGTACTTCATTTGCTTTAGAGTCCTGAAGAAAATGAAGTGCAAAGCACATTTGTAAAGCAGTATTAGGGGTACACTGAGGCAGGTCAACTAGACAGGCCTAGGAGTAGTGATATATGCAGGCAGATCAACTAGATAGGGTGACAATACTGAGGAATGGCAACAAGATAGGGCAACCATTAGGGTCATACTGAGACAGGACATTAAGGTAGGACAACCATTAAGCGTGTTCTGAGGTAGACCAAAAGGAGCAGAATGCCGTGCAATATCAATCAGGGATACACAGTTAGCAATAGGGGTACAAAGGAGTAATATGCATGTCTCTGCCTACAATTAATTGAGTAATACACCCATGTGGGTAATTTCGGTTTTGCAATCCCCAAGTTGTGATTTGTAAAAACTTTTTTTTTTTAAAAGCCAATACTTGAGTCTATCTTAACAAACATAAATTAATAGTGCTGCGCTATAAAACAGTGCCTTCAATCTAGATTGCAATTAAACAAGTTATAATGATACATATAAAGTGTAACACCCTTTCAAAACCACATCATCTGTTATACTGTGATTGTACACCATGCTCTCCAATGATACCATAGACCCTGTTAATCATACAAAATAATGACTTTCCTTCAATAATTCCACAAAACAAAACGGTGTAATTTGCCGAATATATGT
Organism: Nanorana parkeri; assembly: GCF_000935625.1. Taxonomy (NCBI): domain Eukaryota; kingdom Metazoa; phylum Chordata; class Amphibia; order Anura; family Dicroglossidae; genus Nanorana; species Nanorana parkeri. The sequence goes on from NW_017307996.1 coordinate 192,793, forward strand.
TCTAGTACGTAGTTCCTTCATGACTTTATCAGGGGTTGATTAAGTCTGGATGAACGCAACGTATGTCGGGTGGAGTCATTTGATGCGATCTTTGATGTAAACTAGAGCTGTAGCGTTTTGGAAATGAGGAGCCGTGATAATATTATCTTCACTGTTTGACTACCCCAATTTTATTCTGGACTCCATGTGGGTAGATCTAATAAAGAAGAGCCAAAGGAAATCTCACCGCTCCAATTCCTTAGCCACCATCAGGACTCCCCCGGTGCTGGTCTAATAGGTGCGTCTCCACCTTGGAACGAGTAGTATACGAACAGACCGTACTATCCAGAGAATTCCAATCCTTCAGACTTTATTGAAATTCACAGCAAATCCAGTATAACAGTGTATAAAAGTGTATAAAGCAACAAATGCCGACACTGCAAACCCCCAACCTGCTACAACCTCTCACATGTTTCACCCGTAGGCCTATTCATAGAGGTTTGCTGTGAATTTCAAGGTGGAGTAATAGAGGGTTGAGCCCATACGCGAGAGAAGGAGATCATTTAGGGTACACTTAATCTGTAAGAATAAAGGGATCGCTGGTGAAGACCCATTTGAGGTCGAATTACAAGGTGAGAGGCGAAACTGTGTGGAGGTGTATTTTCAGGTGAAGGAATAAGCGTCCAACTCATCATCACCTTTGGTGTGACAGCACTGGGAATTGTAGAACAGTAGAAAGGCATCATGGCACACTCACAAACTAGCATGTAAAACAACTTGTCTCACCACTAAGGACAATGACAGAGGTTTGGATACACGTATGGGAATTGGACTCACTAACCAGTACAAAAACTGGACATTGATATATTATTCTTTGGAGATGGAATTATTTTTTGACATGTATTAGGACATATATTTGGCAAACTACACCATTTTTTTTTGTGGAGTTAGTGAAGGAAAGTAATTATTTTGTATGATTAACAGGGTTTATGTTACCATTGGAAAGCACGGTGTACAATCACAGAATTACAGATGATGTGGTTTACAAAGGGTGTTACACTTTATATATCCTAACTTGTTTAATTGCAATCTAGATTGAAGGCACTGTCTTATAGCGCAACACTAATAATGTATATTTATCTGCAGTAATAGGTGGTGGCCTTTAAGTGTTGCAGCTCTAGACATTTGGCGTGGGATATTATAGTTTTAAATTTATGACACAATAGAAAACAATTTAACAAGTTAAAACATTGAGGGCTGGTGCTAGTGCACGATTCTACGGGTCATATCACGGCAGGAAACTGCGCAATCTGCCTGGGGCGACTGGGGTGCCATTAGAAAATAAGCCATGATCGGCGGTGGTGTGCGATTTCATGACTGCGCGGCCCTATATTAGACATGTGCACCGGAAAAAAATTTGTTTAGTTTCGTTTTGATTCGGATTTTGTGTTATTTCGTTTTTCGGGAATCGGATGAAATTCATTAGTGGTAGTCTGTACGAATTTCCGGTTTCGTTTGTTTTGTTGCAGGAAGGTGACATCAATTTTATATTTTTTTAAAATGTCACTTTGCTGCAACGAAAATACATCCACAAACGAAAATTCATACAGACTACCGCTAACGAATTTAGTCCTAAATGTCGTTTACGGAAATTTGGATTCGTTTTAATTCATAATTTCTGTTATTCGGAAATTCGAATACATCCGAATCTTCAAATAACGAAAATTGGACCGCAAAGCATATTTTGCGGTCCAATTGCACATGTCTAATATATATATATATATATATACATATACATATACATATACAGGTGAAAACTCGAATAATTAGAATATCGTGCAAAGTTCATTTATTTCACTACTGCAACTTATGCGGTGAAACTAATAAAAGGCTATTTCCTGATAATTAAAAAGTAATACTTTACCTTTACCACAAAGAATAGAATTGTGAGACTTCTCCACTGGCATGCCCTCTGCCTGCACAATAAAAAATAAATAGCATTATGTTAATAAAATATGTATAAAAATAAATAGTGTTATGTTAATAAAATATGTATTCAGATTTATAAATACTTAAAAAAAACAATTCTGCATAGCTATACTTCGTTAAGTGTGAAATAAAATTACTCTTTTTTAATACATCAGCTATATTAACATTATTATCCAAGAATATGGAGGGGCAAGAAACTAATTCTAAAACAATCTACACCATATAAGCTGCATAATCTGCAAAGGTAAAAAAAAAACAGATGCTACATATGCCCATGCCAGAGTTAGACAAGAATAACTTTTTTGTATTTTTGACTTTTTGGTGTATATTACTAAGACTCACCTTAATAATCACAGTCTTCATGACCGTATCAGAAGCACCAGTGTCTGGGACGATTGGCTGCTCTCCTCTGCACTCTTCTTCTGTATGAATGGCTTGTACACTGACCACAATTTCTGCAGAACCTTGACAGAACAATTATATTGTGTTACAGGCAATCCAGACCCATTATTCTCATGCCACCATGAAAAAGGTGTATGTCTTAAGGCAGAGATAATTACAATACTTTGTATGGTTAATGCTTACATGTGTTCCTTTGAAGTTAAAGCTGGGTTCCACATACATAGTTAAAACACCCATGTGTGAGCGGTCTTATCTGCCAAACGATTTGCAAAAACACTCATCCCCATAATTCAAGCCGACCTGTGACAAAGAACCTATCACAGGTCGACTCTATTGATTGGGAAGTCAGCGAACACATACCGCTGATCACTGACTTCCTGGTTCTCTTCCTTCTGACTGTCAGCTCCCTGCAGGGATTCCCCCTCCCCTCTCTGCTTCTCCGTCGCTGACTGGAGGAACGGACGAGGAAGGGGTGGGCAAAGCTGGTTTTGCTTTTAGAGAGGCAGAACTAGCGGTCAGTCAGCCAGCTGGGTGGATCTCGACAGTATTGTCAGATTCCGTCCCCGCTGCAAGGCTCTCAGCATATAGTGGACAATAGCCTGCTATATACTGAGTTTTGGGTCACAGGAGGACAGTATATGTCCTCCTGTGACCCTGAGGAGACTTATGGGCAAAAAAGGTTGCCCCATAGTTCTCCTTTAATTAAAAGTTTCATCTCGGGCAACTCAAGCCCCGCCATATTTATCACACTGGGAGGCAGACCTGGGCACCACCCTGACAGGATCTCAGAAAAAACGACTGCTTACCCTTACTCCTCATCCTCCATTAGTACATATGTGCTAGAGGCCTCATTTAAACTACTGGCGAGGTGGTACTATACACCGGACCATCTCCACGCGATGTATCCAGTGCATCCTCCACAGAATGTTGGAGGGGATGTGGACTCGTAGGCACACACTGACACATATGGTGGTCCTGTCCTAAAGTGAAACCTTTTTGGGTGCCTTTAATCTTAATTTTTTTATTTCACTTTTTTCAGATGTCTGCAAAAAAAAAAGGAAAAATAATGTGGCTAAGGAGGGGACATTTTTTGGCAGAAGAACTGTCCCAGGGAAGTTGGAAGCAGCTCTTGTAACCCTAAGAAGCCACTAAAGGCCCAATGCACCCTCTAAACCAACTTATGTTCACTTTCCTCATAGACT
>NW_017307996.1:196387-198922 GCF_000935625.1 Nanorana parkeri
GGGGGGGGGATCTTAATTTTGGTCATCCCTAATCAAGAAATACAGTTGAGATTAAGGTATAGCTTCCAGTTGTGTTAATTAGAGGATATTTACCCACTTGCAGAGCTTGTGCTTCCCAGATAAACACTATACTCTCTTCGGGATAAAGACACTGAGGGGTCATGCAGGAAGGACATTCATCCACTTTTAGCTCTGGACGGTCATGGAGATTGACTTTTACCTGCAGGGGGGGTCAAAGGTTTCCTTTAGTGGAAAGATAACTCTGCATCAGGTTTTTCAGAATGATAGAGAAGCTTGGCTAAAAAGATGTGAGTATGAACACTGGAATTTGAACATGTCTGGATCTGGGGTGTATACAATGTGAATGGCACCAGCATCTGGCTTGCAGCTGCTCTTTGATTACTTTTAAATACCCATCAGATTCAACGCTCATCAGAAGTGTCAGACCCGCATTTCTGAAGGTCTATTAACACTTAAGTTGCACCTTCCCAATCGTCTGCAGCAACAGCAATCTCCCCATGCTATTCTTCCTCCTCCTAGCTCAGCTAGCTCCTATCACAGCCGTTGGAGTACTCTCTTTATTATCTAGTAACCCAGGAGTGGGTGCATGAGTTGCACCTAGACGTCACCGTATACAAGTACGGTGTGGATATTTGTGAACTGATTTAGGCTGCAATAGTAGATCATGCCAATCCAGAGCAATTCCTTTCTACCGCTACGTAGCTTCAGTCTCCAGGTTTAAATAAAGGCCAGTGTCATTCAACCAACTTATTTTTTGAGTCCAGGCTGTCTTTGACCTGCTGGGCCAGTGTCATCAAACAATCTGGGCATAGAGCATTACTGTACTTAACAAAGATCACATGTCATTACAAGAGTGCTGTTTAGTGCAGCAGTAAGGATTGCCCACTGTAGCACAAGAAGGACACCCCTAAGAAAATTGTTGTGTATGTACAGTAAATATACAGGTGAAACTTGAATAATTAGAATATCGTGCAAAGTTCATTTATTTCACTAATGCAACTTAAAAGGTGAAACTAATATATGAGATAGACTCATTACATGCAAAGCAAGATAATTCAAGCCGTGATTTGTCATAATTGTGAGGATTATGGCTTACAGCTCATGAAAACCCCAAGAACCCCAAATCCACAACCTCAAAAAAGTAGATTATTACATGCAATCAATAAAACAAGGATTGTACATAGAACAATATCGGACCTCTGAAAAGTACAAGCATGCATATGTACTCAGTACTTGGTTTGGGCCCCTTTTGCAGCACTTACTGCAATTACTTTTGCACGATATTCTAATTATTCGAGTTTCACCTGTATATATATATATATATAATCATTAATGTTTGCGTGGTTTCATTCTGCGCGTTTTTCCACGCGAAAAAACGCACAGAAAGCGCTCCTGCTATGTGTAAATAGATTCTTAATGTGCCAGTGATCTCCATTCCCCTCATTTCTATTCCATCTTTCACAGGGACAGGAAGTGAAGTGAAGCCTTCCCAGGGTCACGAACAGCAATAAAAACACGACAAAAGTATTTACTCTTCTCAAGTCTAAATAAAGTTTGGCTGGAGTTGGGTTTTATAAGTAGGCACTGGTGACGCCCCTTGTTTTTTGTTATTTTCAGCTGGACTAGAGATTAATTCACTTAGTTTTGAGGCTGATGCTTGGTTGATCATTGTAGCATTACAGTTTTAGGCTCAATTAGCAAAGCTTTAACTCCATATGAGGATCCTTTTCAGTCTCTGACTAATTGTTTAAAATCTCAGTGTACTAAACTGTCACTTTTTTGGCTACTTCAAGACTCGTTATTCTGGTGAGTCAGCTTTGTGAATTGAGCTTTTTAATACATTCAATGCTCTATACCAGACTATTAACATAAGTAAACATTGGAGTGTACTTACCATCATTGGCTTAGATAGGTAATTGAATACAGATGCTTTGATTGAGAATATCTCTTCTCTGACTACTGAATACGGATGAGTTATGAGTATAAAGAATGGCTGGAAGGCCTGCATGGTGGTGGCATTGGCAATACCCAGACCTATATCTCCCATACAGAATGCTGTGGCTTTCCACCCAGTAATGGAATCGGGTACTTGGACTTTTATATCAGCCTGACCGGATGCCCTAATATACAAATGTCAACAAAGAGAAAGCAAACTAACGTTTAATAATGGCAAAAGACATGCTTTGTTATTTCACTAAACAGCCCTCCAAATGCATACACTAGGAAATGCTGGTTGTGGACAAATTTAATTTATTATAGTCAAAATAAAATGTTTAAAAATATCTTCTTTATCTTAGTCAGGTACATTTTGAATATTGCATATTAATGTTGTAACTACTTTTAAACCAGCAGATTTAGGGGCAAAAGGCTCCTTCTCTTATTTTTGCTGTATCTCTTTGCCCTTTGTTGAAAAAAGCCCAACATCAATAGCTCAAAGTAAAATTTACACACAAGTGATTAAATCAGAAGAATGGTTCTCAAAGCAGACATTGTCTGCTTTTCTGTTTCTCTGAA
>NW_017307996.1:198936-212078 GCF_000935625.1 Nanorana parkeri
TGACCATATTTAAATATACAGTAAAACATTTATAAACATAATACCATTGACTTAAAACCATTATAGTTTCCCTTTAATATTTAATGTCTTATTCAAGAAGGCAAATGGCAAAGCTGAAGTGCATATTACGATAACCAAAAGCAACCAACTAGATTTTAGTTTACATTAGTAATCCCCCCCCCACTGGTCACTGGTCAAGAAGATCTTCATTAGGGCCTACTGACAGTAAGGAGCCAAATTCTGCGTGGAGATTCCATTAAAGTAGATATAAAACCCTAATGGAATGACATTGTATTTGCAAAAGCCCTGTGTATCAAACAATTACCATATTTTTCAATAAAATACTTATGTGGCTGCAAATCCACCCAATCACTTTCACATGTACTGTAACATGCGCCACCTCCCTCCCCCAACCATGTGTGCCAGACTTAGCTATACATCCTGCGTTCCCAAGACCTCATTGGCCAGTGCTAGGGTGGTGAGTGGTGGGAGACAAGCAAACATTTATTTGCTGATCTCCTGTTAAGAATGACACTGGAAGCACTCAGTTCTGATCATTTCATGGTTCAGCGCTGTAATTCCATGGCCTACCCAATTTTAGGTACTGTGGTTTTTCACCGTTTCTGTGGCACATGCAGTTTTAAGGCTTGACATTTCTGGTATCTATTTACTTGATAAAACCTCATATTTAATATTCTACCAAAAATTAGTTGTAAATCGTATAAGTGTGCGCTAAAATGAATTTGAGTGTATTATTTAGTAAAAATATGGGTTAGATAAACAGTTGTGCTAATATCGCATGACAAAACAAACTGCAGCTGCCACAATTCTATTCTCCAGGGTCTCTGCTCTCAGAAAATGTATCATGTTTTCAGGGTGTAAGTGATCTTCAGGCCTAAGATCAGGCTTGTGCATTTTAACATGTGTGCAAAAATAAAAAAGAAGAATGGCAGCAGAAGGGTTAAATGGCAGCCAGGAAGTAACAGCAAGGGGTATGAAGGCAGCTCATACCAGGTTCAGGAAAAATGACTTACCCAACTGTGACTAATTTCCAAACCATTGTTTCGGGAAACGTCTTCCGAATCCTCTTCTCCATCTCAGAAGCACTGATGGAGGGATGAATCAGCGGTGAATCAGTATCTTCCACAGAAATAAAACCAGGAATGTTTGAATTGTGAGGTTCTGAAAGAGTGGAACATTTTTTTTCACAAGGATTGATCAGATCATTTGTACCCATGTTTACCAATGCTATTCCTTAGGTCTCCTTTACACATGTGTTGAAGTACATTTAGCGCCTGGGTAGGGGTTGTTAGGCAGAGTTCAACCAAGAACTGTGCCTTCAGCACCCGGCCTGGGCTGCACTGAATGCTCCCACATTTATTGCCTGTGTGAACAAAGCCATAGGGACATCTAACAGATAATGGAAGCAAATGTCGTTTTCAACTGCTCCTTGAGAGAGCAGTGATGACAGCACCCATTATTGGAAACTCCTCAACAGCAACACAGACTGAAATCAAAATTGAAGGAAGTGAGCATAAATCTCCCTTCCCTAACAGAGCCACAGGGGACAGCAAAAACCCCACAGGAGTTCTAATCCATACCTGCTCTATCCAAAATGAGGAAAAACATTTTTGGTTTGACATACTTTTTAAAGGCCTGTGTCAACGGTTTTGAGCTTTTGCCAATGGCATCAGGTTGAGATGCTTCTGAGATCATTCATAATATTTACTGACTGGTACATTTGACTTGCAGTTGACCTCCTTATGACTTGCAGTTGACCTCCTTATGACTTGCAGTTGACTTGCTTCAAGGTTTTTTAGACTTGTATGTAAATGCAAAATTTGATTGAAGTCTGCACGCACCCTTAAAGGAGAACTATGAGGTGAGTGAAAATCACTCATCCTCATAGTTCGAGCCAACGTGTGATAATTAAACTGTCACACCTTGGCTCAATACATCGGGAAGTGAGCGAACACATACCGTCTCTCGCTCACTTCTCGATCATCCCCCTGCAGAGAGCAGTGACTGTCAGTCATGTCTCCCCACAGGGATTCCCCCCTCCCCTCTCTGATCCTCCAGTGCTGACTGGAAGAATGGACAGGGGAGGGGGCGGGCACAGCTGGCTCTGCATCTAGATAGGCAGAGCCGGCTGTCACTCACGCAGCTGGGCGGATCTCGACAGCATTGCATGGCCAGCTTGAGATTCATATTCTTTTCCTTGTTGCAAACTCCTGTACAGGATACATTTAGATGACACAAGTAACTGCATGGTGAGCAAGCATTGAGCAAGCTTTTGCCAGCTGTGCATATTTTAGAGGGATGTGGCATTGGTAGAAAGTTCCCTGCTTAGAATAGTAAGAGGAGGAGTGGACCATTTTGGCAACTGTATTATACAGAGTAGGGCCTATACCTGTTTCAAGAGACAGACTTAATAAAAGCAAGAATAATTTTCAGTTAGTTTGCTAAAGAATTTACTCAGGAATTGGATGTAACACAAATTACAATAACTGGACCGCTAAGAAAGGACATCTCACCAATTTGAGGAGCTCCATTTTGTGACAAGGCTGCGACTTGTGGATAATGGGGACATACAACAGGTTTCCTCACCTGGGTGTTTGTAAGAAACTTTACTCCCATAGACTGAAAATGGAAAAAAAAAATTGGAAAGTAACTATGCACTAAAAAAGGACAATTAACAACAAAGGGATGTATATAGAGAAACAGAATAGGTTTTAGCCATATTTGCATTTGACACAGTAAATTTCCTGTTTTGGTTTAGTTAAATAGTTCCGTAACTCTCCCATACGGCTTTGGTGTTTACCTGGATGAGTGTGAACACATCAGGAGCCCAGGAATGTGCTGAATATGGCCAGTTAAAGGATCTTTTTTTGCGTTGAATAGCTATATGTGAATAAACAACATGTTGGTGCATGCATATAGGATTATCCTCCCGTACACGATAAGGGTAGCCGTACCGCCTTTTCTGTGCCAGGAGACTGTACACCTAGCGGGAATATAAATAGAGAAGCTTTGTAAGTCGTATGTCACAGAGTTAGGAACACTATTTACACAAATAACAAGTGCAACTAGTATTATATGTGGGAACTATATACCTTACTTCATAGTCCTCATTCTTATTTGTAAGGTTGGTGATAATGAATATTGTGAATGAGAAAAGATCAAGGGACATCCCAATCAAAAATGGACCCTGTTGTTGGATCCCGTGGTTCTTTAGGACACTAACTCCAACCAAAATATTTTTTCAAGTGTGGTATACAATTGGGAGGAATTAAACCTCTGTCTGTGCCCCCATTGCAGATAGTTCCCTTCAGTTCCTGTTCTAACACCCATGCTGTGCTAAAAAATTAACATTATGCATTTGCCACTCTTCTTAAAAAAGGGCTGGGGCCCCACTGGGGAGACATCAATTGTAATGTTCCCAGATGCACTTCCTTATAGCCATATTGTTAAGTAAAGGTGCCAGAATGACCAAGAAGGATGGTGCAATCCATAGGGAGGAATTTGTGCCATCAGCACACTTAGTTGGTTGCCCAAAGCTATTCAATATACACATGTAAGCAACGTTTAATATTTAACAGCTTTGGACAAGCAACTAAGTGTGCTGATGACATGCTACACCCACTGGGGACACCCACCAAATATACAGGAAGGGAGATAAAATCTTCCCAATTTTACAATACACAAATTAGTGTTGCGTGGATGCTTTTTATAATCAGACTCTACTGGGCCTACTGCTAGGTCTATGTCTTTATGTCCATTTTAGCTGCTGGTGCTATAGAAGATAGGTTTACAGTTACTAAATTCTAACAAGCGGTACGATAGAATGTGTCAAGCTTACCACATCACTGGAGATATCAGATTCAGGTCTTAGAAGCAGGACACCTTCATCCACTGACCTGACTGAACACAAAGACCCAGGCTGTGCATTTATATGTAGTGTACTTTGTGAGCCTGGGGAAATCTGTTTGTCTGCAAATTCCAAAGTCACCTGTAAATAAAAAACATGAGATGATAAAGTTCTGGAAGCATAACAGAGCTGCTTGCAAAACCTGCTATAATATCTGAAAAGATCAGCTAAGGGGGAAGATGCCTTTTTTGAGCATTAATGAGCTCTGCAAATGGAAATGGATTTACACACATGTGGGTGCTCTATGGGGGATTGGTAAGCTTTTGTGCAAATCAGAATCAGAGTTCTGTATTTACTATATGCATAGGGCAGAAGCTAAGGTAGCAAGGTAAACGAAAGCAGGGTCAAAGTAGAAGGGTGGGCCAATGCTCAGAATCAATGACTGCTGCTGAGGGACTCTTCATCTTTGGCAGCCATTCTCAGGGATGCTTTAAGTACCTACTCTGCACTCAGGGACTTCTTGTTTTTTATGGGTCTGATAAACAAGTCTGAACAATGTGGTCATTTCCAAACTGGGGCAAGGCTAGGAGAATCCAAACGATATCCAAGGTTCTGCAGAGTGCAACCAGGAAAGTGCTAGGGGACATCAGCAGTTAGAAAGTTGTATCAGCAGGACAGCAAAATGAAGGAAGCTTAGTCCAAAACTAAAGGTGGGGACTCTGTTAACAAGTTGGCCATGTAGAATCCCAGAAGAAAGTGCAGACTCCAGCACACCCAGATTCTGTGCACAGAAATCTAGTGCAGCGTCAAAGGAGATCAACCCAACCCAATCAGTAAAAGTGTTGGATGCAAATGCACGTGAACAAAAGTGCCTAAGAGAATAAATAGTGTGCGTGTTCAGGCCTAGTAGTTGGGGATAGCTATGAAGGAAACACCGAAAGGTCTTAAAAACAATCAACAATCCATGGCTATAAAGACAACCATCCAGCAGCAAACTGACAGCAGATGAATGAGCAAACAGATGGGAAAAAGCTGATGGCCAGCTAGCAGATGACGGACTAGTGACCATTATTCCCAATTTCAGATCCTCTGTTTACTTTATTCTCACCTCCAAACATTTATAGATAAATACAACAAAATCCAATGGCAGGGGATAGTGGGCTGCAGATGAATCAACAGTAAACTGTAGTGTGGCTGACAAGCTGCCATAAGGTTCTTGTGCAGGTAGATAGTGTGAAATGCAGTAGCTGACCACACACAAAAAATACTGCTGTGACTTTGTGAGAGATTTGTAATATTTATAAAAATGCAGCAGAATAAGCAAATAATTTTTACCCCTTCATGACTCGATGTAATTAGGCCTAATTGCCCGGATCAAATTAAGCAACATCAGTATGCATCAGTTAACTCAGCAATAACTGCTTAATTCATTTGCCTTCCTAAAGTTTTACATTTGTTTTGTTTAATATATAAGGCATGCAAGACATTTATTTGATACGCTGATTTAAGATATTCCCAGCTTTTGTTTTTATTATAAGCTGACAAATAGATAAAAATGTTTACATATAATATATACATTTTATACTTTTTAATCACCTTTAAAAACATTTTTTACTTGATTCATTTTTTTTACACACTGGAATGCAAACAATGAACAGAGGCTGGTGGCTGGTTTGTATTTAAAGAAACCTAATGTAACCACTCTGTTTGGCTGTCATGGTGATCATATGATCAGGAACAACACATGCAACAGCAAATAACGGAAAAAAGACCAGCAAACTGATCAATCACAAATTTACATATATACCTTTTTATTAGAATTAAGTCTACATTATTTTTTATTTCTGATGTACCAAGTACAGAATAAAACAAGTACAGATATTATATATATATATATATACACACAGAGTACACACGCACACACACACACACACACACAGTATTTACACATACATACACACACAGAAAGCCCACATAACATCTGTCTGTGTATTCTCTTTTCTTTTTCAGGGATTCTTTTTTACCACTAGAGGGGAGCACTAGCAAAGGAAAGTTGTAAGATGATAATGTGCACATTGTGTTTTCTCCATATTGTCACTCAATGCATATTTTGTAACTGCCTCAGTGAGACATTGGTTTACCTTATTATTAAAGCATTTGGAGACTCCGAACATTTCAGTGTCAGCTACTATTTGTCCATTGCCAAGTAATACATATGCAAGGATGTGTGCCCGGGGAGCAAGATTAACAGTGACTGGAAAAAGGACCTCGATGGTGCCCATCATTACTAAAAATAGAAAGAGAACATTTTATTAAAACAGCAGTGCAAAAAAATCATGTCAGGTGGCAAACGGAGAGGCTTCCCTTATTATATCCTCCCCAGATTCGTATTGTTGGCATATGTGTAAGTGTAGTGTAGTGGATACATGGATGTTATTGTTACCAAATTATTAAATGATTTCCACACATACTTAGTGGTATATGTATAAACGGAAGAATCCCAGACTAACCCACACATCCATCAAAACCATTTTTCCCCGTCATTAACCAGCAAAATATTAATTGTTCCAAGAAAATTTGCAAAGAATGGGGTTTTAAATTCTGTAAAGGGAACTGCTGTATTTACAAACAGTATGTTATAAAATTGCTCTGCTAACATTCAGCAAAATATTTTCCAATGTTCCGATATGGAGACCTACACTGCTTATGAACTGATAAAGCGATATTAAAGGCTCTGTCCCGTCCCCCCCATACTACTTTAACCACTTGCTGACCGGGGTGTTTACATTTTTCAGTATTCAGAGCTGCGTTTATTCCGTCATGCAACGCTGTACTGAAATACATTTTATACCATTTTTTATGGACACATAGAGCTTTCGTTTGGAAGTATTTATTCACCACTGGGCTTATTTTTTACTATACAACGAAAAAAGTACCAAAAAAAAAAAAATCTGTTTTCCCTGTATTATGTTAGGAAACATTTAGTATTACCCATTTTTTGGTAAAATATAAAAGGCGGGGTCACGTCGGGTAAATAGACAACAAACATGTCAAGCCTTAAAATTGCACACGCCCTTGAAATCACAAAAAACTACTATACCCAAAATTGGCCATAGGCGACGCTTTAAAAGATTTTACCGCTCATCAATTTAGTCTTATCAGTGATTGATGGCCCTAAAATTATTGCTTGCACTCCGACGTTCGCGATGATATGCGGCGTAATCAGCGCAATCCTCGTATTTGTGCCTATGCGCATTAGTTGCATTTTTGTGCGTCTATGTGGGGGACTTTAAAAAAAAAAAAATTGTGTGTGTATGTCAATTGTTTTTTTGTGACAATTTTTTTTTTTTTACAACTTTATTGCAGTGACAGGTCCTCTTTATGGAGACATCATGGGTCTCTAAGACCCCTAATGTCACCTAGGGACCCCCAAAGAAGCTGATGAAGCAGAGATCTGCTTCATCAGCTTCTGAAGCCAGAGAGATCGGGCGTCCTTACAGATGCCGGACCACTTGTATGTAAACAGCCATCGCTGGCTGTTTCAAATTTTGGCAGTTTCCCGCCCACCCACTGCCAGAAGGCTCCCGTCCGGCCGTTTCCCAACGTTCGGCAGACGGGAGGCGGTTAAGGACTTACCTTATGTGATGCCTCTTGATGTGAACATCTTCTTCCTTTCACTCGTTTCCAAAAGTCCCCTCAGCGCTGGTGTTGCTCTCTGATCCAGTGCCAACTCTTATTTCTTCCTGTGTCCCACGGGGTCTGCCCTGCGTGCATGCTCCCGCATACATACATGAACTGACATTCTCTCAATCTTCCTCTCCAGCCTGGTGATATCAACTGTGCATGCACCCGCGCACATCATCTCCTGCATGGCCGTTTGGGAAGCTGTGTTCTGCAGTCGGGTGCGAGAGGCACAAACACAGGTAAATTACAAAATATTTGGCCACTTTGAACATTTTGTGGGGGCATGCTCTACTGCTTGCTAGCAGTAAAACTATGTGAAAAAACAGAGCCTGTAATACCACTGTAAACTTTGTAAGCTGGCCTAGCCCATGCCAAGTGCATCTAGGCTGGCAAATGTGATTGTATTTAAATTGCCCATTGAATATCCCATGGAAAAAATAGGATTTTGTACTCACCGTAAAATCCTTTTCTATTTTTTATGCACATAAAAAGACAACTTTCTTTAAAGATTGATAAAAGGAAAGGTTACCAGAGTTTCTGTTAGTGCTGATCTTCTTCACTCCATATAGCACAAGGTTTCCCAGTGCCACAACCTTTAAGAGAAAATTATTTTAAAATGAAAAAAAGGGGAATGGATAAAAGGCCAGTAGAACCTATTTACAATATTGTTAGTAACTTTTCCAGATATTCTCAGTATATGTTACCCAGTTACCGTCCTGTTTCAGGTATGGGTAATGTTTTACACAGCAAGAGGAAATTTCAGTAGCTAGAGTTGTCAGACACATACAGTACCTTTCAACTGGGTGAAGGACATGCTCCTACCACGCATGCCTGCAGACTATTTGGAATTTATCTGCTTTGTAGAGCAGGCCAAACACACCTATGGCAGACGATCATTGCCATGATCCAACATCATAAGCACGCACACAGAGAATGCCCTAATGCACATACCAGTGCCTTTTGAGCATGGTGAGAGAGCACCTATAGCAGTCTAATATTAGGGGGGTAAATACCATCTGATGATCTGCTGATAATATTATGGAATAGCACATGGTCCTATGAGAAGAGCTGGGCAAGTGTGTCTGCTGTAGTGTGTTGTACTTAACCATGATAGTTATTGCCCAAATTAGGTAACAATAGCACTATGTCTAAGGGTTATAGAGAACTTGTGGTCTATAAAACAAAATCGCTAAACAGACAAGAGGTAAGGCTGTGGGCTTGGCTTTCCTTTATACATTCTACGGTTGCCCACTGAGGCCATCTGTCATAGGTATGAGCCAACAGTAAGGGGTGGAAGGCGTTACACCCAAGCCCTGGACCTCAGGGGCTGGTTGAGATCTACATAGTAGAGCTGGATAAAGTTTTGGGGCTCTGTAAACACTCGGCAAGAAATGAGAATATGCATTAAATGTTAAATGTGACCACTGGTTAACTATAATAGTGGACTGTGTGCTGCTAACCTGGGACCTAGGACTGTCTGGTATGTCCTTTCTGCTCCTGAAATGTAATCACAAGGGTCTAGCTAAGCCTCCTGTACAAAGAGGTTTACTGCCTGCAAGTTTCTGTTTATTGCCTGCAAATGAATATCATTTTAAGGTTCTGGAAAATGTGCTCGGCAACACCTGAACCTCAATCCAGCAGGTTACATCTACATCTATACTATATCTAGATCTATTACATCTATACAATATTAATTTTAGGTGGACTGGCCCCCTAATATTACAGTATTTGTATGTCAATATTACTGTATGAAAGCTAAAAACATGGTAAAATAGGCAGCTGAAATCCCTGTTAGAGGATGTTCCTCAACAGCCTTGTTTTGCAGTAACCTTTTACTATGACACATTGTTATGGTGTTTAATTGCTACCTTTATGTGCTTTTTATGTTACAATCATACTTGATGATTGTTATATTAATTTTTTTTATTATCCATCTACAAAACGTTAATAAAAACATTGAAACAGAAAGCTAAAAACATGGTTTATACCAGATAATGGAGATCCAAAGTATCCTCTTGGGTTATCATCTCGCTGCTCCTCATGAGGTAGTCAATCTCAATTGGATGCTCTTGGTCACATGTTAGGTCATGGTCCAGTGGTTGGACCTTTATGAAGCTGTTAGTGGCAGAATTAAATGGACTCAAGGTCTTATGTGCATCAGCAGAGTAAGGATTGAGTATCCCAAAGACCCGCTCTGGCTTTTTCTTCTGATACGAAGCCTAAGTAATAACACATTTCTGCATTAGGTTCTGTAAATAATAACATTCTGTTCTTCACAGAAAATATTTGTCATCCTTCCGAAGTGAACTTCCTAATGAGCCTCCTATGTAACAAATACAAGTGTCTGCTTTGCATACAGCAGGCAGTCAGATTCCAAGCGCATTCTGGAGTATATAAGGAATTGATTGCCTGGTAGCAATGCTCAACCAGTCAGATGTTATACACAAAGCCCAGTATGCCATTGCGCCCCTAGATCTCACCACAATCTGCCTCTAACATACTTTTGTAATAATTTTAATAATGAGCAACACTTCAAGCAGCTCTTTACACACAGACACTGCATGTAGATGTGCATCCAGCACCTACCCTTTTCTGTTACCATGCCTTGATTGTAGTTTAGGTGGGAGACCATGTTCTGTTCTATCAAAGCTATTTATAACACCTCACTACAGGCTGTCACTTCTGATACCACACTTTGTTTTATATTTTGCTTTTCTATAAAGAATGTCTATAGGAATTCACCAAATAAGATTTCTAAAGGATTCCAGTTAGCCAAGGCAAAAGAGAAGAACTGAGGTTTGGGGATAACTCCTTTATGCCTCAAGACGGAGAACAATATAGAACGTTTTTGTATAGAGAAGCGCCAAAGGCAATCCGTGTCCCTCACACAAGAAGGAGTGCTGAGCATAAATGCAAGATGCAGCCCCACGGCAGTCAGGGGAACTGGAACATCTAGAAAGAAACAGAGAGAGGGGCGCCTTTCCTAGTGCAGAATGTTTTAATCCAATATCAACGAAATAGTACAGACAGGTACTCACAATAGAGATGTGAAAACGAGCAACAGGACAATGTAAACCGGAGCAGAGCAAGTGTCCATATAGAACGTCCTGTGTGAGGCTCACTGTGGTGTCAACGCGTTTCCGGGGGACGCCCCCTTCATCAGGACATAATGACAGTCACCTCCCTGCTGAGGCTAAAGAAGGACGAGCTGGGACGTGATTGGCCAACGTCCCAGCTCGTCCAATCACGTCCCAGCTTGTCCTTCTTTAGCCTCAGCAGGGAGTTGACTGTCATTACGTCCTGACGAAGGGGGGCGTGCCCCGGAAATGCGTTGACACCACAGTGAGCCTCACACAGGACGTTCTATATGGACAATTGCTCTGCTCCGGTTTACATTGTCCTGTTGCTCGTTTTCACATCTCTATTGTGAGTACCTGTCTGTACTATTTCGTTGATATTGGAGAACAATATAGACTCCAAAGCACACAATGTTGGTACATCCTCAGCTCATGAGTAAGTGATACCTAAACTTTAACCCCTTCATGACTGAGGCCTTTTTTTTTTTGCACCCATGTTACAATCTACATTTAGGTCTGAAAATACTTTAAACCCCGCAAACATTATATATTTTCTGAAAGCCAAGACCGTATAGAATAAAATGACGGCAATTGCCAATTTTTATGTTGCACCTTATTAGCGCAACGTATTATCAAATCTAAAAACTTAGTGAAAAATGCACTTAAGTTAAATTTAGTGCCCCACAACACAATAAAATACCAATTTTTTTAAATAAAATATAAAAGATGAGGTTACAATGAGTAAATAGATACCCAACATGCCTTGGTAAAAAATTGCATCTGTGAAACGGCGACAAAATTCAGTACCCCAAAAAGTCAGTAGATGACGCTTTAAAAGTCCCTACAGGTCATCGGTTTAGAGATACATGTAAGTATTGACCCTAGAAATATTGCTCTCACTGTGGCGTGCGCGGCAATGCCCAACATGTGTATCACGATCGTCATTTTCATACATAGGCGCACGTTTACATTATGACATTTATTATTTTAACTTTTTTTTTATTTGATAGCAATTAAAGTAAAAATAATTTTAAAGAATTGTATCACATAGGGGGGCTTACAAGCCCCCCATGTGATAGCATATTGGTGGTGACAGGTACTCTTTAAGGTCACACTGGGGGTCCAAAAGACCCCTAGTGTCACCTTTACACTCTAAGACCCCGCTCACATTGAGCGATTTATCGTGCGGTAATTCCCGCGATATCGCGGCAATTTACCGCGCAATATCGCTCTCCAATGCTTCTCAATGGGGCAAAGGGTCCTGCTGTCGCGGGTCGTGTGTCGCTACAGCAGGACCCTTTTTGGAGCGGATTTAGCCGCGATTGAAGCTTGCTCAATGCAAGCATTTGCGCGATATCGCGTGACAAATCGCGCAAAATGCAAATTGCGCGACAATCGCGCGATTTGCGAACCGCTCAATGTGAACAGGGCCTTAATTAGCTATTGAAGTGCAGATTGCACTTCAATAGCTTATTGCTGGGCTTCAGGATCCCAGCAATGACAGCTATGGGAACGGAGGTGATGCAATACGCGTCACTCCCGGTCCCATAGTACGGGGAGGAGATCGGTGAAAGGACGTGTGCCGCTCTCCTCCTTAGCTTCCCACGGACACCCAAGAAGCCGGTCCCGTGCCCGTAGGAAGGGCAGCAGAGCCTGGGAAACATGGCGGGGGTGTCGGGCGGGGATCTTGGCCCGTTTACCGGCCTAGAGAAGCAATCTGGCGACAGCTGAGTCGCCAGAATCACTTCTATTGTAAAGCCGACAGTCAGCTAAAGCCAATGGGAGTCTGTTTAAACCTGCCCATTGCCAGTGACGTACTATGGACATCACTGGTCACTAAGGAGTTAAGGCAAGCCCTGGGTTCATGGCATAGCAGGCACATCCCAATATATACACACATAGTTTAAGAGCCCAGTTTTCCTGAAAAACCAGTTGGTCCAACAGAATATAAATGGTCTTGGCTAGAGTGTGGTGGATGCAATAGAGAAGTTAGGGGAGCAGGAATGGGAGACTTTACAGTGACAAGGAAGAGACTTGGTAACTTTTTCCATAATGCAGCACCTGGATTTTCAGGTAAGCTGTGTGCATTACAGAACAACTGCGTTCACAGACATCAGAGAACCTAGTACTTTGCTTGCCTAGGGTCCGAATTGTCACCCATTCCCTGAACAGGATAACTTCAGCCAAAGTTTTCCTTTTTTCTTAAGTTTGAATAGTCTGGGTAAAAATTAAAACCTCTGTCAAGTCTTTGTTCCTGACTCTTTCGGTTCTAAGAATTGAAAGTTCAGCCCAGTTATCACAGCACAATATTCCTGTAGGTGATCCCACTTGTCGCCCAAGAAAGCAAACATGAAGGTAAATTTGCATGGCCAGCCCTCCCACGTAGACTCTTTCAGCAGCAGACATAGCATAGGCTCTGTCTAAGGACATTGTACGGGACATGTACGCTCAAGGTGCTTTTTAGTGCTGTTGCTGTTTATATATAGACCAGGGCTGTAGTTACCATGGGGAAG
>NW_017307996.1:212092-309335 GCF_000935625.1 Nanorana parkeri
CCACTGGTGGCCGACGAAGCTCTGCTTGCCCAAAGCAGGGCTAAATGTAGAGAACATCTACCCAATGGATAGTTGGGTAGTTGTTTTCTACTCCCTGCTGCCTCAGGGCTGGGCCTTGGTTGGCCTTGTGGGAAATCCGGCTCTGCCTGCAAGACCCACTGTGACTTTTCTTTCTGCCCCAGGGAACATTAACCTTACTCTCCAAGATGTTAGAATGTCTCTTTGGGTTATAAGAAAAACTCCTGAGGTTCATTTGTGTTTGTTATAATTCCATAACAGATATTCTGCCGAAGAGTCTTGCAAATGTGGCTTCATTCATACGAAAATATGGGAGGCTTTTCCCAGCAAGATCTTACTCA
Source organism: Nanorana parkeri (assembly GCF_000935625.1). Taxonomy (NCBI): domain Eukaryota; kingdom Metazoa; phylum Chordata; class Amphibia; order Anura; family Dicroglossidae; genus Nanorana; species Nanorana parkeri. Next base: position 212,452 of record NW_017307996.1, read on the forward strand.
CTTTCAGATAAACTGTATGTCCACTCCATGGTGTTGTGTCCAATGTGAAACTCACTTCCCCCTTCTCATCTGTCTCATACACACGTTCCTTTATCACAGTATCATATTCCTCTGTCACATACAATGTCTGAGATTTCATTGCTGATCCATCAGCACTTGATAATTTTACCTAGGAGAACAAGAGATTAAAACAGAGTAGTGATGTTTAGAACTCCAAATAAAAAAAGTTGTTCTCTGTAGTTGGGTTAATTTAGCCATCTGTGTCTCTGTTGGGGAAATATTCCATACCTCTTTGCCCCAGTCACCACACCAAAAGTGAGCCCAAAACTCCCCAAATATGATTCTTTAAATGCAACTGGTGTTCCCACTGTAGATATTTTGCTCACTTCCTTTCCTGGTGATCATACAAAGACTTAAATAAGAAGTCTGGGAATATTTAAAACTTACCCTTGCAAAGGGGCTACCCCTGCACGGCAAGGGTTAAGTGCTCATTGTGTTCTTGATGAATTCGCACAATTAGTGCCCCTGTTGGCACCCTTACGCCTGGTATCCTTCGATTAGGAAATTGAAGGAGCCAGATGAGAAATGGAAGGAGCCGGATGGAAAATTATCGAGCAAACTGTGATGGCTGCCATCACTGTTCGGGTATTCTGACAGCGGCACACCCACCACTGTCAGATTACAAAGAACACACTAGGAGATGTGTCTATCTATGCTGTTTAGTGTGGATGGATGTATCTGTTATATTTTCTCATTTAGCCCTCAGGCGGACGAATGCCCAGTGTAAGCTTTTAATGGGTCTGTTACAAGTGATATGTCATTAACACCTTTAGGTGTATTTAACTGGAGTTTTATTGAATTTACTTCTCATCAAAAATGGTTCTTGGATGCAACATTTCCTTTTTTAACCACAAGAAGGCTACTCGTGTGATTTTATTACACTTGACTATCCCACTTAGCACTGTATGATTTCAGCAAAGGTACCAGAATGACTTATCCCATCTGACTTATATTGAGATTGAGATAAACAGCTTCCAATTGGCATATTAGGAGGAGTTCAAGGAGAGCCTTTAAATATCTACCCTTTAGAAATCCTCTGACACCCAGCACCAGCCACAAGGCCCACCTTGGCACAGATTAACCGAAAAGGATGTACATGAGTACATGAATAAACATGTCACTCCTGTAGATGGGAACAGTTCAGAGCATCCCATCCACAATAAACATAAACAGATGCCTCTACTATCAGAGCAAACACATACAAACATTAACAGACCAAGAAACGTAAACAAAGTCAAATCTTGGACATTATCCTGCTATGGATGTAAATGGAGTTACCCATACTACCTCTGCAGACCTACTAGTGTTTGAACTGGACTAATAATGAGTTTTTTTTCACATTATGTAGAGATAATGATTCTTTAAACAGATCACACAACACTAATATTTTCCTCCTGGATAGATGCCAGTAGAGTTGTCAAATGTTGTATCTCCACACTTGCATCATAAAGTGAAATGGGGAACACTGAAAAATGACCTGAACTGTGGAAGCTGTGCCCAAAAAAAGGAAAATTACTTTTCTAGATCTTCTCTATAACGTAGCAATTTTGAAATTTTGGAGTACAGGTCCACTATAAATTAATGCTGTTTCTTAATGCTCATTGGCGACTTAGTAATGTGCAATAGTTTATTGGAAACAGTAATGTAAAGGGAAATACTGCTTTACTTTTTAGTAATATAGTGTATAGCAAAGTTAAAGTGAACTCCTTTTTCTTCCATTACATACTCCACATACTCCAGCTAAACGACACAAATGCTAAAATTATTAGCCATTAAATGTACTCCCAAACATAAGCTACATAATGGTAGTATTTTGTTTCAAAGAAGTCCCAGCACACATGAAGTTTGAAACAGCTGCAGTCTTTGCTTTAAATTCAGCGTCATGGCATTTTCTACCTCACCTGACCCCCCACAGTAAATCATCCAGCAATGCCACATGAATGCTGAAGGAATTGATGGGTCTAACGAAGGGAAGGGGGGAGGAGTCCAGTGACGCCACGGGCATCAACATCACCAGACTCCTCCCCCCTTCCCTTCGTTAGCCGACTGAGCCACTTGGCGAAGGTGGGGAGGAGTCCGGTGACGTCGATGTCCGTGACGTCACCGGATCTCCGACGGGACGCCCGGAAGCCGCCAGAGAGGTGAGTGTATTCATTAGCGATCAAAAGAACTTTAATCGATCAAAAATGTTAACGATTAATTCCACTCCTGATTCATCATGTCACCAGCCATCATTTCTTACCCTTCCCCTGTATCTCAGGCCTGCTTTGTAGTAAGAATCTGATGCTTCTGTTTCTTCAAAGGTCACTTTAGTAATCATAGCTGAAACTTTGCAGCTGCCGGTAGCATTGGATTGGATTCCTGTAAAGAGAGCAAAGAGCTTATTTAGGGTACTCATTCTTCTTAGTAACTAGCAGATAGTATGCATGTCTTGCAGGTATATTATGAGATTGAAGTAATCCAGGAATATGTGGTGTCTCTCAGCACTTATTAACCCTTACCCTATAAAACCAAGCAGATGTCCAAGTTTCTGAAGCTTCTATCCAAAAAGGAGGGGTGTAAATGGACTAGGATCTATCCTTTGTAACTTGCTTGGATTGTAAGGGCAAATACTTAATTAAAGCCCAACTACTGCTAACTGTAAGGATCGCGGCACGTCCGTGCCTTCCAGGCTGGAACGCAGCCACAAACCAGGAAGTCCTGAAAGAGCCGATGCGTTCCAGCCTGGAACGCATCGGCCCAATGACGTCACTGGCACCGCCTCATTCCTTCCGCCTTAAAACGCCGGCAGACAGTCAGCTCGGTGTTCGACTATAGCTACTGTGGAGTGAGCACCTGCTGACTCTGCCGGCCATACGAACCCTGGACCCCCTAACCTGGAGAGAGAGAGACCAACTGTGAGTGGATCAGGACACTGCAGCTTCCCCCTGCTCAGGGACGAACAGAGAAACCTACAAACAGCAAGTATCTGTGTCATCTATTATTTGAGTCGGCTCCATCTGCTGGTTGCTTCTATATTGCATCTACTTGCCACCACTCTACCATAGGAGATCTGTGAACTGCTACCCCCTACTATATATGTGAATGGGAAACCTTCCTATTACTGATTGACTTCATACTGCATGTATGCTCAAATGTTATAACCCTGAACTAAACTCCTGCAAGGTATAGAAGACTGTTGTGATCTTGAACCTCAGTAATCCATTGCCTTCAATAACCTCTCTTGCTTCATAAGAATCTAAAATCTTCGTTGCTTTGACCCTGCGTATGCTGGAAATACATACTGGTCTCTAAACTACCCTCTTTTCTTTATGGTAAATGATGGTAGGACTCCTAACTCTCAATTGACAGAGAGAGAGAGATGCCAGGAGGCCGACACTGAATACCGTTTATACTAAACTACCTGCTTCCTTAGTTGTTCCGCAGCTGAGATTCAAGCCTGTCTGGCCAGGCCCTCACAATATAGTGGAACCCATTTACCATGAATCCAGCGGAACTAGCGGGCCATATAGTTACCCTAAATCAGAAGGTAGAGACCTTGAACAGGTCTCTGCATGACCTCCAGCTTGAAAATCAAGCACTAAAGATGACTATAGCTCAAAATGCTGCTGCACAGAAAGAAGGTCCAGAACCCAAGGTCAATCCTCCCGAACCCTTTGCTGGGAAACGCAAGATGTTCAGAGAGTTCATCAATTCTTGTAAATTGATGTTCGACTTGCTGCCGCGAACCTACCCTACGGATCGGGTGAAAGTTCTCACGCTAATCTCCTATCTCAGAGGAGAACCCAGAGCGTGGGCCGATACTTACATTGATAAAGAGGACCCTCTCTTGAATTCCTATCCTCGATTCTTGGAGGCCATGTCTCGCCTATACGAGGATTCCAGCAAGCAAATTACGGCGGAAAATGCCATAAGGGCCCTGAAGCAGGGGAAGAGGCCGGTTGAGGATTTTGTTGCAGAATTCCAGCGTTGGGCCAGAGAGACCGAGTGGAATGACATCGGTCTCCGGAATCAGTTCCGACTCGGTCTCTCTGAGACCTTGAAGGACGAACTGGCAAGGGATGATCTTCCTCACACTCTCGAAGGCCTCATTCAGCGGTCCATCACCATAGACAGACGCCTAAGGGAAAGGCGTGCTGAGAGGGTTTCTGGCACCTACCCATCATACCCAAGAGTGAGCCCCCCTCCCGTGGAAAAGATGGAGATCGGAACCATGCGGGGTCCTTTGACGCAAGTGGAAAAAACCCGAAGAAGAGTCCAAAACCTCTGTCTGTACTGTGCCTCTCCCAAACATGAGGTTGATGCCTGCCCTATAATCACCAAGAGGAGTGGAGGTAAGGCTCTTCATATGTGCAAAATCAGTCCTGCTACGCCCCGTTCAAATGACTACATATTCCTTTCTCTCACCCTACAGTGGGACCAAGTCCGGATGACTACTAGGGCGATGCTGGATACCGGAGCCTGTGGAAATTTCATAGACATCCAACTTGTAAAACTCAATAAAATCCCTCATTCCAAGAAAGCAACACCGGTTTCTGTGAGTTTTATCGACGGTACTACCTCCTCTACAGGGCCCATCTCACCTACGTTTGGGTACTCCTTCCAAAAAACGTAGCAAACTCTTCCTGGGTCCCTTCCCTATAGAAAGGGTGTTGAACCCTAACGCGGTAATACTCACCCTGCCGGATGAGCTGCGCATCCACCCGTCTTTCCATGTCTCCCTCCTCACGCCTTTTACTCCGGATCCTTTCCCTGGCCGCTCCCCTCCTCCTGCAGGTACTCCTCCTCCGGTGCAGGTACTCGGGGAAGAGGAGTTCGAAGTGGCCAAAATACTTGATTCCAGGGGACGCTGGAATAGGCTACAATATCTCGTCCATTGGAAAGGATATGGACCCCAGGATGACTCCTGGGAGAACGCACACTAACACTTTTTTTTGGATAGACCGTGGGAGGGTTAGAACTCCTGTGTCCCTACTGGGGAATATTTCTGTCAGGTTTTAAATTCAGTCTGTGCTCCTATAAAGGGCAATTCTTTTTTTCTCCCTATTCTGACATATCTCTCCTGGACAGGAAGTGAAGGGGGAATCTCTACGTGTTTTTATTGTTGCCAGTGCCCCAGTTGGGTGGGATTTTCCCCTTGCTTCCTGCTCTGTGTAATACCTAACACTTGTCAAATTAAAAGGAATTGAAAGAAATCCCCTAGTGGGGTACAGATAGTACCCCAGTAGGAGAATTGTCCTAACCCTTCCACCTAAACCAAACAGTTATCATATTAGATGATGACTGTAGTTTGGTATCATAACACAAATTCTAGTTCCATACAATTGTATCCACTGATTGTTTCACACACCAACAAGTCAGCTGTTTTTTTACTCTGGAATACATTTGCATCACATAACTTAGTGCAGTACAAGGATTTAGAATAGTTAATGCTAAGACTGTAAACGTCCTATTTTCTGTGCTATATTAGTAGAGCACAAATTTATGTCAGTTCTATTACAACAATTATTACAACAATGCATTACCTGTACCATCTTCTATAAGAGAGACGTCAGCATCAAACTTCATTAGGTAGCTGTATGAATTCAGATTATATGACTCTGTCTGCACTTCTGTTTCAAAGCAGCCACTTCTATCAGTCTATCAGTAGTAGAAGAAAATCGCATATTACTCTATAATCCATATTAGAGTAAGGCATACTCAGATTTATGTTTAACCAACAGTGAATATGTGAGCTTGTGGGCTGTAAGTGTTAGTGTTGTTCAGTAAGTTTTTCATTGCTCCATACCCGTCCTCCGTATTCAGTGCATATATCCTGAGGGCACTGGTTCTTCCTTGCCATCCAGTAATAGCACAAAGCTTTTCGGCACATCCTGGCTTTGATTTCCCCTTGAACAGGCTTTCCAAAAGTGTATCTGGAATATAAAGAAAACAGTAAACACTCAGAAAGGTGTTCAACGTTTATTTGAGGGTTGTGGTTTGTAATCTATACATTTAATTTAAAAAAACTCTTTGCTATGTGGAATATGATTATTTTCATAGTCCACAGACAAACAAGTTAGTTATCATACAGCCCTGTCAAGCTTTTATACAGCCCTGTCATGCCTCTGAGAGGACAGTTTTAAAGGAAACTTGTGCTGAGAAATATAGAGGCCTATGCTTATGACATTGCTAGTTGCCTGACTATCATTGTGATCCAATGTCTTCAGAATGTTGGGGTATTGACCTGGAACATGCAGATCAGGAGTTTTGCTTTCACTCTGATTTTCTAACCTGCATGCTTGTTCCAGGTCAGTGACATAGAAAGTACTGTAGGCAGAGGCAGCCAGGAATCCCTGTCAGACAACTTTGCTAAGTCAATTATCTAATTTTTTCTACTATACCTATGCAACACAAATTGGTCATCAACCTGCCCCCTAATGTGACTGGATATTGAAATATAATTAAAACACTGAGGGGGTTCATCTTTCTAGCCTGTCTAGGGATTGTAGCAACCAGCTGCCCCATACAATTAACCACCCTCTTCTAGTGACCGACAGAGCTGAAATCGAGGCCAGAAGTATGATCCTGAAGAACTTTATTAACATCTGAGCTGAGAGAGAGACAATAAAAAATAGACAGACTCCAGACTGACCAGTCCCTTTTAGTATTTCAGTGCAGATTCAATAGGAGCACATGCTGACACTGAGTAGGAGAGCACAGTTGAATAGGGATTGGTACATAATCTTCAGTAGGAGAGACACCAGACTTGCTCCCAAGGTCCATTACACTTCAGGCACCTCCAGCAGCCACCAGCATCCCTGGTTCTCCTCCTCAATTAGTAGCAAAGGCCTCCTCCAGGCTTGAGGCCTAGCATAAACATTTCCCACACTCAAGCATCCCCACCCCGAGGCCTAGCTCGGGGGCAGGCTTGACAGCACCCAGCCCTGACAGGACTGGTCTGTCTCAGGTTGAACTAGACTGAGCATATGGCAATTCCTCTGAGTATATATGCACTATCTCAGCATGCACCACTGGCCATGAAAGCCCCAGTGATTGGCTAGTGGGCTGCACGCACACTCACAGTGTCCTCCATTGGCTGCCCCACACTGCAGCAGAGTCACACTCCACTCAGGCAGGTACAATCAATGCTAGAACACCTGGAATTACCCAGATAAATACCAACGGTAATTCAGCTCTGGCAATCACAAACTTTCTAGTAGCCACCTCACAAAAGGTGATGGGGCTACACTAATGTGCAAAGTAAATGATTAATACGATTTTTAATCATGGTGACCTGAACCCAATATCCTGGAAGCAGATACTGCCTTTAGTTTGATACCATTATCAGCACCTTTCTGTTCTCAACAGATGAACTTTATCAGCTTGTGCCATTGTGTACCTCTTAAATAAAAAATACAATGTTAACATTCGTTGTTCTGCCTGTGATATTTAATGTGTCTCTTACATGTATTCTTCTGTAAAAGTGTGCCCATAATGCAAAGGTTTCTATTATTTACATGATAAGAAAGAAAGAAATAACAAAGAAGTTAGACAAATAAGCACTTCTTTAATTCTGATTTACCTTCCACATATTTTGAAAAGAATGGTCTCCGTCAGGATAGTAACCACAGCAGGAAGCTGAACAAGAACTTCAAATGTTGGCAGCTCTGAAAATAGAACCAATATGGAAATATAAAATGAAAACAATGTGAAAGAAACACTGTAATACAACATTATAGTCAAAACCCATTACAATGGTCTCAACATGTGCCAATATATAAACTATAGAACCTCGAGAAAGTTTTTGTGATTCTAGTACATATGGAGGCTTCATCAACAAATATAGAATCAAGAGATAATATATTATATTTATGTATAGCCAAAAATAAATATACAACCAAAGATATTGTTACTAATAATTTAAAAATATAGAAAATGATAATCATGGATGTAGAGAAGATTATTGGCTCAGTGTTGTAGCTGCTGTATAGTACTAGTTGGGATGCAAAAGGTTAAAAGTGATAATAAAGAGAAAAGAAGAAAAAAACTAGCGCTAAGGGCCAAGAGGAGAAAAGTAGTGCTGAAGACTGAGTTAGCCAAACATGCTGTAGAGCCCAGTATGAATAAGGTAAAATTGAGTGACTGTTAGGCAGAAGAGTAGAATGTAAGATTGGTAGGTGTAGGGATGAGCTTAGTGATTTCTCTCAGAAAATTGATTTTTCCTACGTTGGAATTAGCCTCACATGTCCCCATGTGGTCTACTTAAGCTGCACCTGTTCCCAAACTATGGACATTACACCATTCACATATTCTTAACAAGACGTAACTTTTAAAACAAGCCCTCACTTATCTCTTTAGCTCTTTTTAATGTGAAGCTATTCATTCTCAAAGATCATGAAAGATCACAACAAAGACTCCAAAGTCAGGTTCCAATAATTTTTTAACAGCTTAGAAACATTTGCTGTATCTTTACATTAGAGGGTTAGTAAGCTGTCAAGATCTGTTCTCATATGAAAAGGCCAAGATTTCAATGACTGTGTTGTGAAATTTGAATATACATTTCTCCTCAATGCCTATAGATACAGAGGTGAGTGAGGGTGTGTTTTATAGTGATTTTCCGACTTGTTGACAATATGTAAACATGTCTACTAACTGTACACAAGAAAACCTTAATTAGAATATCAAAATTTAAAAAAGTAAAAAATTATAAAAAAGATATACAAACTCTAGAGAGTATTGAATGGATTACATGTTCAGGTCCAGCAGCGATTTTGGCATGCAGCTGTGCAACATTGACAAGGCAACACAACCAATATCTCACTGGACTGGGGACAGTTTACTAGAAGCAGGAAGTAGAGGCTGGGGGTGGAGATCACAAAATAAGTAAAAGTGCACTTAAGACGCATTTGGTCATTAAAGGAGAACTATGGGGTTAAGGCTTTTCTCCATAGTTCTCCTTAGTGTAACGGGAGGACACAAACTAGGGTCCTACCGTCACCCTAAGCTCAGTATACCGCGAGCTACAGCTAGAACTATGAGGTGAGTGAAAAGCACTCGCCTCATAGTTCTCCTTTAAATACGCAGGCTGCAGATGTTGACCAAAACGCAAACACTGCACTGATTTGGACATTTTTCTAATGAGAACTTTTTTTTTGGTGAATTTAGGTATGTGTTGGAGTGCTAGACCCCAGAGTGGATGAAAAAACAGGTCAAGCTTTTTAGAGGAAGCTGTCAATCAAGCTGTCACTAAGAGTCCCCGGAGTGGTCTGTAGAACATTGGAAGAATGAAAGTGCCACAAAGTTTGGACAAGTCCCGTATAAATTTTGTTCATTAAGGCATGTTAAACCAAAGACAACAGATTTGGGGGGCTCAAAACTCCACCTTTATCAGGTCTTGTATGCTGACAGTGAGTTTTTGAACAGAGAGCTGTTGTAGCATAAAACAAACAGCACCAGGAATCAGTTCAGCAGGCTGTCAGTCTGATGACCAGGTTCCTGGTCTTATTTATTTTATGCTACAACAGCTGTCTAGTACAAACTCAAACTCACTTTCAGCATACAAGCCTTGATAAAGGGGGAATTTAGGGAGCCCCTGAAATGCATTGGCTTTTGTTGTTCAAATGTGCTCTCATCCTTACAATGTTCAACTTTTTGGTGAATTTGATATTTTTATTATGAAAATGATAGCAGTAAATTATCCCTGATGAGAAGAGGCTTGGTTTAGATACAAGTGTGGTAATGAGCTGCAATGATATACAGTATGAGTGTTATTTGTGCACATGAAGGTAGTAAAAAAAAATCACTTTAAAGAAAATGTCTACTTAAGTTCTTAAGTTACGTGTACTTTTTGCTCCTTGGACAGAACTACTGTCTACAAATCCAGACATATGCTACTCTTCTTTTTTTTAAGGCCCGTTGCAGACCTGAGTGATTCGGGATCGCACGGTACTGCACAATTGCAGACAGCGATTGCCACGTGGCCCCATTGATTTCATGTAACTTTCTTTTGCGATACACGACGTGCGTGACTGGGTTGCCATTAGAATATAATGGCACCCACAGCGTGATCGTCTGTGATGGGCAACTCCATGAACGTGCGACAATCTGCGTGGTATCGTGCACGATTGCCGCGCGGTGACAGATCACCTAGGTGTGCACTGGCCCTTAAAGTCATTGTAAAGCGCTGCCCAAACTGTTGGTGCTATATAAATCCTGTATGATAATAATAATTTCACAGCTGATGGGCTTTATGGGCCATGGTGGTTTGTTACCAAGCATACTCGCCCCAGGATGAGACAATGGAGTCAGTGTCTATAAACGGCTCGGCACTTAAAAATACTATATCCCTGTCTCTGGCTTCAGTTATTTCTGAATCATTGACCTGGACCTGCTTGCATATTAGAAAGTCGGAACAAAGTCAGAACCCATGTTCTGCATACTTGATAAAAGTCAGAGATTCAAAAGTAAAGCCTATGATTCAGCAGGACAGCCAGGCAGCTAGCATTTTAGGAAGGAGATGCCATTAAAGACAGCTATCCTGACCCCACAGCTCAGGTTTCCTTTAAACCATTAGTAAAATAAGAAACTCACCCAATATAACATATTTCACAGCCATTGACACAATATGCCATACAGTCTGTTTTGACGTTGTACTGAGTGGAACTAAACATTTCAAGATGAAATATAATGACAGTAGAATGACCAAAGATGATTACACTGGGGCCCTGTATCGTATGCCTGCTACAGATTAATAAAACACAAATCACTCACCATATTCTAGCACATGGAAATCTTGCTGAGCATTGGGAGCAATGATCACATAGACTCCCAGCTGTGACTCTGAACCAAGTGGAAAGGACAGATCGATAATGCCTTTATCGGGTATTAGGTTTAACCACTGACCAATGCGATTCTGTTTTGGATCCTTAAGAAAGAAACAAAGCAAAAAAAAGAGTACAATAGCAGAGCACCATGTACGCATTTACCACCTCAATACACAGGAGACATACAAGACAATCGAATGACCATAGTGAAGCACAAATGATGATAAAGTCCAATCAATATAGAAATCACTCACTGTAAATTTTCATACTATCAGGTTATTTGGCAGTGGTCTTTTTTTTCCTCAGCTACAATAAATTTGCAGTTTCTGTTGCAAATCCCTTGACAGCAGCTGAGATGCCGCAGCTGACACGGATCCCGACAATTATGTCTGGATCCGCCAGCTGCGTGAGTGACAGCTGGCTCTGCCTATCTAGAGGCAGAGCCAGCTGTACCTGTCCCCTCCCCCGTCCGTTCCGCCAGTCAGCGCTGGCGGATCAGAGCGGGGAGGGGGGAATCAGTCCCTCCCCTGTCACGGCAGAGAGCTGTGACAGGATCATGAGGTGAGCGAATGCCGGTATGTGTTCGGTCACCTCCCGATCTACTGAGCCGACCTGTGACAGTCCCATTGTCACAGGTCGGCTAGAACTATAAGGTGAGTGAAAAGCACTCACCTCATAGTTCTCCTTTAAGCTGGCCATACACCTATAGATTTTTTTCTATCAGCCTGTGGTCAGATATAAAACGTTCAACAGATTCCTCCATAAACTGCGTTTATGGAGCAATCTCCCACTGGGCCAAGCTTTAGTATATTGCTAGTCAGCCCCGCTGGCTCTTAAAATACCTGAAAAATACCTGCTTCCAATTAGATTGCTCAGGTATTTTGAGAGCCAGCTGGGCCGACTAGCAAGATACTGAAGCTTAGCCCAGCGAGAGATTCCTCCATCCACACGGTTTAGCGTAGATGGAGGAATCTGTTGCACTTTTTCCACCTGACCATAGAAAATCTGCAGATAATCTATAGGTGTATGACCAGCGAAAGAGATAATTTTGGAATCATCCAAATAAGCAAAAAGTAGATTCAGGTACATCTGAGCATTTTTGAGTAGAGTTCTCCTTTAAATGCCTTTGCAGGCCATGAAGGCTTTAGTTCGGTTTGGATGGTAAACACTTGTGACATTTGGATTTGGTTATGTGTGTGTTCACACTGATAACTACATCTTTAGAAGGTTGAGCCACTACTTGCTGGGTTTGAATAATGTACATACGGGCAACATTGGAGTTATTGAACACTGGGCAGTTAGCTTGCCATTGAAGTAAAATATGATTTCAATATGTTTTATTAGCTTTCTTTTATTAGCACTCACACTGAACTGTTAACTAAAGAAGGAGCAGTGCAGACACGGCCAAGCATGCCTTGCAAACATAGCAAACGCAAGCGAACATTACTCCATAAGATCCAAAATTCAAACACTTCAAATTCTTCCAAGATGCTTTACAAATACAGGTCAGGAGCAAAAAACAAACTTCCTTTGATACAAGACTTTAGAGATAGGAACATATTGAAGACAGGGTTTTGTTACTCACCTGTATCTCCACTAGGGGGCACTACAGAGACAAAACGGAAAGATTGTCACACAGTTTAGGATTCCAAATGAAAAAATAAGAATGCGTGTATTAACTTTGTGCCAACATTGACCCTTTATCTGCAGTCCTTCATTTTCTCATCCACACACAGGTCATATGTACCACATTCCAGAATATCACAACTGTATCACAGATTACAGTGTCTACCTATTGAAATGCCCGTGTTCTCTGGTATATGTTGCTAAAATGACATGGTCATTCAGATGTAGATTTCATAAGCACAGGAGTGACATTTGTGTGGCCCTTGAGTACCATCTGCAGAGGCCAATTATAGTAGTAATAAACTTTTAAACTTTTTAGAATAATGAATCCAGATCAAACAAATATACATTGCCCAGCGAAATATTTCTTTTAATTTTTGCTCAAACACTTACAGTCATCATGTTTCTGAACAGCTGGCTCCAACTCTCTCAGCTCCGTTTCCCTGAACTTCCTGTCTAGTACTTGATCACAGGGCACAGAGCAGCCTCAACTACTAGCCTGGGAAAAGGAGGAGGTTGGAGGGAAGAGCACGGAGGAGCTTAATAGCACACACAAGCGTGGCCCCATAGGACCCTGCAAGGGAAAGGAGCCACCATAAAATAGAATATCAGGACCAGTGCTCAGGGGACCAGATGATTCTGCAGGAAGCGGAAACTTTTAAACATCAAGAAGCAGCATCCATTGTAAGTGATTTCATCAGCATCATTCATGTCACTTTAAGCACAATGAGCTGGTTGCTGTACATTTTTTTAAACCTCAACATCATATACATGAAACCGAGGCATGATTACTGAACATGTTCAGAGACCAAATCAAGTAGAAGACAGAAATCTTATTCTATTACACTGAGTGTCTTTTTTGTATCTACACCCTGCAGATGAACTTGAATTATGAATCTGTCACTCCTGCGCTTCCTGCCTGAACACTAATCTTGTGGGTCTCTGGTTTCCTTTGGACTATAGTACACTGATTATACTTTTTGTGATTATATTTATTTTTTCAGCATTATTGTTAGTTTGTATTATTTTGGCATTTTCCCCTCTCCGCTTTTATTCTTTTAACTTGTATTGTTTGTCAGATCTGCCGCTCTGTACATTTTTTTTTAACTTAGTTTCATTTCAGGCTGTTTCCCTAGGGATGGTTTCCATGTAACCCACAAACTTTGTTTGCTATTGGCTGGCAATTTGGAGGAAGTCCCTTTTGAATTCTGTGATGCAAGCGACATTTTTGTAAATAATTTTTTTTAAATGGAACATTGTTTATAACCATAGAATCTACCAATAAAAACAATATAGTCGAGGTTGGACCCTCTGGCTGAGCGAGCAGGCAGGCAGTGCTAGGCTCTCTGTATAGGAAGCTATAATAAATGCACCAAATTTGAAAAGTTTCTTTGTAAACAAACAAAAAAAAGATTCATACAAATAATGAAAAAAGGATATTAAAAACATACGTTGATAAAACTTGTTAACCACTTGAAGACCAGGTGTTTATACCCCCTTACTGGCCAGGCCATTTTTCAGTGTTCAGCGCTGCGCTACTTTGACTGACATTTATTCCGTCATGCAACGCTGTACTGAAATGAATTTTATACCATTTTTTGGGGACAGATAGAGCTTTCTTTTGGTGTTATTTAATCACCACTGGGGTTTTTATTTTTTTCTATATTTTAGAAAATTTACAGAAAATTTTGGAAAAAAAAGTGTTTTTTACATTGTTAGGAAACAATTATTATTACCCAATTTTTTGGTAAAATATAAAAGACGGGGTCACGTCGGGTAAGTAGACACCAAACATGTCATGCTTGAAAATTGTGCGCACCCGCGAAATCGCAAAAAACTACAATACCCAAAATTGACCATAGGCGACGCTTTAAAAGCTTTTACCGCTCATCAGTTTAGTGTTATCAGTGATTGATGGCCCTAAAATTATCGCTCCCACTGCGACGGTCGCGGCTATATGTAACATGTGCGGCGTCATGGGTGCAATCGTTTTCACAGGTATGCGCACCTGACGCATGTTTGCATGCGTGTATGTATGGGTGGTATAATTTTAGGGCCTGCTCAGATCTAGAGACAACGGCCGGCCCTGAGGTGGTTAATTGAAGAAAAAAAAAAAATTACCCAAAAACCATACTTGGTGGTGATTTATGAAAACTGGAACAAAAAGCAATAGGGCTAAATTTACACCGGAGCATTTTGTAGCTCGAATGACAAAATTCGACAATAGTCACTAGGAGGATTCCCATTGCTTTCAATGGCCCCTGTTCACACTGGAGTGTTCTGTCGCTTGTAGTAAAAACGCTTGTAGCTCAGAAACGTACATGAGCTTCTTTTGGAGCAGAGTCAAGTATTTTGGGCCCAATAGGCTTTAATGGGAGTACCTGAACAACGTGCAAGAAACCTACAAAAGGTGCGTTTTTATGCATTTTCTGTTACTTTTCTTGAATAAAATTAAATGATTGGTCTATCTACTTGTTATGGTTAACACATTAAGCAAACCTAACATACACCCCCTAGAGCCAGATTTTTGCATACCAAACATAGGTTGCTTTTAGCACAGCGGGGTTCCCAAAGGTGACACACAGCCACCCGCACATCATAGTACTGACAGTCAGTAACATATCACCTTGTATAACAGGTTTTTACACTGGCAACTGCCTGCTGATATAATGTTACACGGTCCTCTATAGTGCCAGGATAGTTGGTAAACTTTTGTTTGTGGGATATTGTAATAATAGCATTTGTCTACTCTAATCCTTTCAGAGACACAGCTTGATGATATTTAAGCAACATAGGTGGCAGTATAACCCTACGCTGCTTAATCATCAAGCTGTGTCAATTACAATTTGTACAATGTGGTCCAATGTGGTTCTGTACACCTAGAACTAAACTGCCAGAAGGCAGAGTGTGCCACTTCCAAAAACACTGAGTATTAGTTATTATTTACAGGGGTAGTGAGGGGAAGTGAAGTGGCACTAAAGTTGACTTAAGGCACCAGAGGATGTCTAGAACAAGATGAGACAGTAAATTTGGCTTATAAGCCAGGCTGGCTTTAAATTGCTTTGCACTAGGGATGCATCGATACTGGTATTTCGGTATCGAGTACCAATATTTTTTTTTCAATACTCGCCGATACCGAATATCGGAAGTCCCATTCAGGAAGCCAGGCGGCGTATAATGATTCGGCACCTGGCTTCCTGATTAGCCGGAAGCCGGTCGTGTAAAGACTCGCCACTCGGCTTCCCGATTAGCAGAGAAGCCGTCCCCATGCTTCTCGTCACTATGTGATGAGAAAGCATGGAGCCAGCTTTCTGGCCAATCAGGAAGACGGGCGCTGTGTAATGATGCGGTGACCGGCTTCCTGATTGGCCGGGAAGCCAGCTCCATGCTCCTTCGTCATAAGGTGACGAGGGAGCATAAGGCCGGCTTCCCAACCAATCAGAAAGCCGGGCCCTGCGTCATTACACGGCGCCTGGTTTCCTGATTGGCCAGCTCCCAACCAATCAGGGAGCCGGGCCCTGCGTCATTACACGCTGCCCGGTTTCCTGATTGGCCAGTAAGCAAGTGACGAGAGAGCATGGAGCTGGCTTCCCGGCCAATGAGGAAGCCGGGCAGCGTGTAATGACGCTCTGCCCAGCTTCCTGATACCGGAAGTATCGGGCTAGGCATCGGAGCATTTGGGCGAGCACACGTACTTGCCCAAATACTCGGCATCGGCACCAATACCGATACTAGTATCGGTGCATCCCTACTTTGCACCAGTTTTTATCAATCACTGAGGCCAGTTTTTATTAAAGCAATCATGTTACAAATGTACACCTCTCCTTTTTTTTACTTGCAGACAGATACAGATAAGATAAGATAGATACAATAAGATACAGTTTAACTTACAGTGTCATTAACAGCCAGAAGGTCCCTGTTAAAGGTCAATATTCGGATTTTCACTGAAAGACATTACAGACAGACTTTATGGACATTTGTGAAAGCATTAGTAAAAATGGAATTGTCGTGTCATTAAAATGTTAATATATACATGATAAAAGCCAGAAGTATCAGCATAAAGTACTACCTACTGTCCTAGCTACAAAATGTCATGAAACAGGAAATAGGACAAAGTATCCTTCATGGGGACATAAGCAGGAATAAAAATTGACAGAGACTCTAACCATCCACTACTTTATAAACAAATAAGTTGGTGCTGTAAGTACGGTACGTATTTACCCTGCATATTGTAATGAATATTAATAAAATCCCTGAAAAGAAGATTTTTTTCAGTAAAGGAGATTTTGCATTCCTCTTGTCCCCAGTCTTGTAACTGATGCAAGGGACTGGATCAATGGGTAATAAAACTAGGTTACAGGGAAGATTCCAAAAAGCAAAAAAAGTAAAGACTTTAGATGACTCACCAGTCTCATCCTGTTTGTACACAGGCTTGTCGGTTTGAATGAGAGTGAATGAGCCCATATTGCGCACCAGCAGGTTTTTACTTTCAGACAACTGCGTGTTTGGCCCAACAATAGAAAGGTGAATTGATATCACTTCTTCTTTCTTTCCATTTAGACTAGGAGACTGAGAAAGACAGCAGTTCTTAGCACTGGCACTCTTATCCATTAGACAATATTGCCCTGAAGCATGCATCTTTCATTACCTAAACTAAGCAATGTAAAGTTTAAAGTTAGGTTCTACATTTTCTTGCTTCTTATGAATGTTAACAATGTTCAATGCTTTGCTCATTGAAAGCGACACTGAACTCTGGAGTTATATCTTAAAAATGCATTCATGTACCTTAACTAATAACAAAAATGTAGTTTGTGTATCACTCGGCTGTAGATCCTCATATCATCTTTGAATTGGTGTCACTGTCCTTCCTTCTGAAGGGTGGCTACTTTTGTTCCCCACGGTCTGTGTGTGTGTTGCAAAGTAGCCACTGCTCCAAGCTCACTCCTGTGATAGTAAACTAAATATGAGATTGTAGTCTAATTTGTAATGGGATTGTAGTCTATCATGGGATCGAGCTTGTAGCAGTTCCAGAGCCATGTATTATTATCTATGATTAGAAGCACCTCTGCCCTGCTCAGCTGAGTTCCCACTCTAACTATTTTGCAAATGTAACTAACAATTTCAGATTGTAAGCCCTCATGGACAGAGCCCTCCTTACCATCTTGTCTTGAATTGTATTGTTAATGTCTTCCTTATATTGTAAAGCGCAACGCAAACTGTTGGTGCTATATAAATCCTGTATAATAATAATAATAATGGTGTAGGCTCAGCTCATTCTTAACCTTTTCTTTGCCTGTCCACAATCATGCTCTTCCTCTTTTCTCCCCAGGCCCATGGTCAGCTCCTGGTTTGCCTTCCTTCCCAATGTAGCATGGTCAGCTGTCACTCCTATCTCCCTTCCACAGCTACTGCCATCACCAGCTTCCTCTGCTGGTGCCCCCATGCTCAATAATACGTTTCCGTTCACCTCCTCTATCTCCTTGCCCAGCACATGATCAGTTGCCATTCTGTCTCCTCTTTCTCACCCCAAGTGTCCATGGTCAGTTCTTTTCTGCCTCTTCTCCTAGTGGCCTATGACCACCTGCCTCCCTACCCTCCAGCAAGGATAAACTACTGCTCCCCCTTCACTACCCGTTTCCACTATGATCAGTTGTCACTTTGTCTACCCTACAAGCTCTAATAAGATAGCACTCCTGACCAGGCAACTAAAATACTGTCTAATCAAGTAATAAAACATACACGTGTGATACGAAATCACACAGGAAATAAAAACTATTCCAACTAAATTAACTTGTGGATGAAAAGGCACACATTTACTGGTTCAAGTAAAATTAGTAGGACCTGTATTGACTTGACTTACCATGAACTGAACACATTTGAATAACTTGGGTGGGATCATTTCCTGCTGCAGTAGGGTGGAATCCTGAGTCCCATGGTGTAAGGTGACAGTAAGGTTCAATGTCTCTCTGGCTCCACAGATGTCCACACACATGGTCTCAGTGGATGGATGTTCGATCTGCGCTGGGACCAGCAGCAGATAATTTCTAAAAGAGAAAATAAATCAGAATATAATATAATTCTCTCCATATTATTCCATATTCATAATTTCTCATTCTTCTGTTTGTGTGCATACTTCAGTGCTAATATTTAATGCACAAGCTTCTTATTTTCAGCAGTGATGGAAGAAATAAAAACAATCTGTCACATACACTGGCAGCAACTGAAATAACAGTTTACTGCCAGTCTGTTGGTTTCTGTAATGTGGTTCTAATCAGGGCCAGTGCTAGGATTCTTGCCTACACAGGCAAGTTGCATTTTTGCGCGCCTCCCCTCCCCCCCCGACCCCCTGTAAAAACTGGGCATTTTGACAAGTACATGTACTTGTCAAAATGCCCCGATAGGCCAGCTAAATTAGGACCCCACCTGGAGCTCCTACCACTGGACCAGCGCTGACTCGGCCCTGCTCTCCCGCACCGAAGGTAAGTGAAAAAAAAAACATAGCGCAAACATCGGGGCATTTTGACAAGTACAGGTACTTGTCAAAATGCCCTGTTTCTTCCGCCCTCACCCTGCAGCGCCCTCAGGCGGCCGCCTGACTTGCCTTGCGGTAGCACCGGGCCTGGTTCTAATAAGAACGATCACTCAGAGCAAATGTAAATAATTTCCCTAGTGCCTATGTACAGAACAATGTTCCCATCTACTTCAATAGGTGAGTAATCCACATTAAAGAAAACCAATAGTGAGTAAATAAGAGCCGATGCTTTTCTAGGGCACTGACCCGGAACAAGTATAACATTCAGAAGATCTGGCTAGAGATATCAAAGCCTGAAACAGCCAGACACCTAGCATTTTCAGGTAGAGTATAGATATCCTTCCAATTTTCTGGTTTTGGACAGACCCCTCCTTCTAAATATTCTCGCTTCCTGGCATGCTAATCCAGTACCTTATAATTTTTGAGTTACCAACCCATGCAAGCATTGCCCGTCTAGAGAGTCAAAATTATTGGCATACTTGTTTTAGGGCAATGGCTCAAAGAACCAAAGCCACTGAACCAGCATGACAGCCCGGCAACCACCAGTTTCAGAAGAGGCCAGCAACAGCAACCATACATACTTTTCTTGAGACCCCGTTCACACCGGGGTGGTTCGGTCACACAGATCCGCCGACATGAACGATCCAATACATTGCTATGGGGACCGTTCATGCGACTGCGCAGGTCCACGCGACCCGAACCGTCCCCCCACCCGAACTGCTCCCTGCACTATTTTTGCCACGCTGATCAGTGCGGTTTGCATACAGCTTTCAATGGAACAGCGATGATCAGCGCGGTTTAGGGCGTTTTTAAAACTCCCCAAACCTCCCTTTTGAGATCAGCCTGTTAACCGCGCTGATCCGCAACCGCTCTGGTGTGAATGGGCTCTAAAACAGGTTTCCTTTTAATGATCAAATTTGTTGTCATGGAAATAGAGCTTAGTTCCAGAAACATACAAAAAATGAAACTCAAACAATAAAGGCAACAAATTCTATTTCCATAATAGATGACATCACCACACCGCCCTATAATATGGAGGTCTGCCATAAAAAGATGGGGAAGATGATCCCTAAGAGATTGTAGTTTCTACATTAGAGCTCAAATAAAATAGTTGAAGCTTTGTCACTGTGTTCTGCCAAAAAAAGACATATGTGCCTCTATTCTGCAAGAGGACAGAGCTGTGATTCATCATGGCTTCTGCTGCTTCTTGAATTAACATAATATGTTACTACTATGTGAATGTAACATGTTCTTTTACACCATGAGCCAACTCTGAATGCTCAGATGTAACAAAGCCAGACTTCTGCTCCACTGATAGCAATTATGTTCAAATATCAGCCCACAAGCAAAGCCTAATAAAAGAAATGGTAAAGTTTTGCTTACATAAACGACTGCTGTCCAATGGTAGATGAGAGCAGAACACAAACTAGGAGAAAATGGTGCCACATGTCAGAGAAACAAGTGATAAAGTTTCTTTCCAAGTCTTAAATAGTTTGCTTGCTGCTTCCAGCAGGTTCAATGCTCTGGTCTTCTCCTTGTGGCGTCTTAGTTGGAAGATCTTACATTTTATGTTGGCAAGCCTCATCAGCGCTCATTTACATGCTCCCTCTTTTAATAATGTGAAGGCTCCTCCCCCATGCATTGTAACTTTTAATGAAGTTATTTCCTACAAGCCCTGTGTACACATGTTAAACATAGCACACCATTTCCCAGCCTTGGTGATAATTTGTAGTGTTGTACATACAGCTAGCATCATGTGTAGCCAATATGGGCAATGCCTCTTCTAAATGAATGACGGGACCCTCATACTTGTGGCAATTACCTGTAAGTTGCATAGCAAGGGTGCCCACTTAATGGTAAAATGCCCCCATATGGTCTGAAATCCGCTCTGTGCGTACTGACATTGGAACAGTGTTTTCCAGCATCTGTCCTTATAAAACTATCAGGCCTTACAATTACAAGAAGAATATAAAAGAGACTTACTACATTTATGTTTGCTCCCCATCCTCCTCTAACAGACTTACCTGAGTCCTAATTTTAGTGATCCTGCAAAGCTCCTGCAGGTGATCCAGAGCTGTAAAGGGAACACCGATTTGCTGGGTCATGGACAGCAGAATTCATTCCTATTCATTTAATGCAAATCAGGGACTTTCTGTAATCATTTGAAATAATATGTCCACATAAAAATCATTAGTGTAACATAGATAAGTCTGAGACAGGTTTGTGACAAAACTCTTTTCGGACTGAAGTTACAACAATGTTGAATTTATTCCTGCATTCATGATTGTTAATAGGTACCAGTGCCATGTTAGGTAGGGTCCGGGTTAGGGAGAGAGTGTAAGGGCTGAAGACATCTTGAATAAGGCAGAACTCAAGACTCACCAACTGCTTTCCAGCTTCACAGTGTAGAGGGCCTTTGAATACAAAATGCGGTCACAGTGTGTCAGAGAACCATAGCTGGGTCAGCAGACATGTTTGAGCTCTCCCCTGGGTGAGACACCAGACTTCTCTCTGAGGTCCAAGCCCATCCTAGCTTCTCCAGTACCTCCACCAGAGGAAGTTCCTCCCTGGCTCTCCATCCCAGGAACAATTCCTGACCCTGACTGGGTCCACACCTGACCACCGGAAGGCCTTCAGGGCTGGTCAGACAATTCACACTGCACTGACCTTACCCCAGGCAGGAGGCCTGGGGGAAGCGAAGGTCAAACACACTGTCCACCCCAAATATTTATGCGCTCCCGCAGCATGCACCACTGGCCATGAAATTCCTAGTGATTGGCTGGGGAGACACAGATATCCATAATATCTCATTATTGGTTGCTCTGCTCGGTGGCAAGATCACACATTGCCCAATCATGTCTCACCTGTCAGAAAACGCCAAACTACACAATTGGGCGGAGCTAGCTGTCACCACTAGCTCCGCCCAATTGTTTATGTTTTGCCGACATCTGTCAAAATGCCATTATGCGGAGGGTGTTCGTCGCGAGCTCGTCTTTAAAAAAAATGTATTCTATTTATTTTTTATTTCGTCGCCGTCGTCGTGGACAACGCTGGACGTCATGATTGACCATGAATTACGTTGGTGGATCAATTTAAAAAAAAAAAAAATAAGACTTGTCAAAAACATGTCTTTTGTTTTTTATCCAAATAAAGGATTTTATGAAAAGTTTGGACTTGTTAATAACAATTGTATTTAACCCTT
Organism: Nanorana parkeri; assembly: GCF_000935625.1. NCBI lineage: Eukaryota > Metazoa > Chordata > Amphibia > Anura > Dicroglossidae > Nanorana > Nanorana parkeri. Next base: position 234,677 of record NW_017307996.1, read on the forward strand.
TAGTGAATGGGTAAGGGTACAAGTACCCCTTACTCATTCACAAGGGGGGGGCAGAATCTGGATCTGGATAAAGGGGTACCCTGATGTGAATAAGCCCCCTCCCCGCACCCCCACAACCAACGCCCTAAAGGGTCTGGTATTGTTTGGGAGGGGGAACTGCATGCTTTAAGAATTTTTAATTTTTTTTATTGTTTTTTCTTTAGAAATTTCAGTTTTGCTGCAGCAGGTTATATACATTGTACAGATTTGCCACTTTACAGGCAGTTTAAGGGGACCTTATCACAGTCCAGTACCAGGGTTGGTAGTCAAGGGCCTGGAGCCAATGCTTCAATGGAAAAGAGGCTTCCTGTATGGGGGCTCTGCAACTTGGAATGGAACTGGAAAATGTGTCTCAAGGACCCCTTTACTAGTTAATTGAACAGATTGGTTCATCTGGTGGGCCAATTCTGCAAAATGTGGAAAACAGACCAAACAAGAAGCCAATTAAACACACACAGGCAAACAGCTTTCAAGTCAGGCTTTAAAGAAGCAGCAATCCTGGAATGCCTTGCAGAAAGTATTCTGTAACAAATAGGCAAAGTAAGCAAGCAAGTTGTGATCTTTACTTTTATGTAGGATGCTGGCCCACTCCTTCTAGGCCTTCTGCGTGTTTATGTTGGCCAGTAAGGCTGCTGAATAAGGTAGGTTAAGGTTTGTGCAGTCCCTGCAGGATACTGCATTATAGTTTTAGAGCTTGTTCATCACATACTGTATAAGGTACTAAGTGGTTTACTTTTTCATTTATCTGTCACCTTTAAGACTCTCTTCCTGCTAGGACATTTTATTATTTTCTGAACACTCTCAGGAAACAATTAACCACAGCTGTTTGTTATGAGAATTAAGACAGCTGAAAGGACAAGGAACTTTCACTTAGAAGAGCCCAAGGCTGCCTGACTATTCACAAAAGTAATTTTACATATTGACAAAAGTCAATATCCCCTCATTAAAACTGAAATCTAAGCTAAACAAATATTGTCTAAATACAAGAGCCATATGTATTCTTATTTGGATCTTGGTGTCCTTTTTTATTATTTCCATATCTACACAGTAATCCAGCATTAAGCAACTTTGCCTCCGAATGGGAAGACCTGCTGGGTCCAGCTCAGTAAACATGCCATATCTACTTTTGCAAGGCAATATCCCATTGGCCCATTTACCAAGTTCTGCAGGGTATGGCTCTCTCCCTCTCCTCACTCCCTCTCCTGGCTGTCTCTCCTCGTTCTCTCCTCCCTCTCTCTAGTGTCTCCTCACTCTCTCCCCTGGCTGTCTCTCCTCGATCTCTCCTTGCTCTCTTTCCTCACTCTCTCTCCTGCCTGTATCTCCTTGCTCTCTCCCTTGGCTGTTTCTCCACTCTCTCTCCTGGCTGTCTCTCCTTGCTCTCTCTTCTGCTGATTCTCCTTGCGCTTTCCTGTATATTCTCCCCCCAAAAAATTGCTGCACGTGATTGTGTTCAGGTCTTGCTTGAAGAAAAAGTAGCAACCCTAGGCACCAGGGATTAAAAAATCATCTTTCCTAATATGCATTTGGAGTGTTAGATTCAACAAAAGTAACTGTATACCATTAATTTTCTCCCGTAGTGCACAACACCCAACCAATAATGCCTTTGCTGTTAATCTGGGGGCAGGTTTATATGGCTAAATTACGTTATAAGAAGTGTTTCATGACCAGCATTACTGAACAAAACAGTGCTGCACCATTTAGAGGTAACCAGCATTATAGACATGCAATTTAAAGGTTGTTACAGTAGTATAAACAGGACTTTTCCTAACTAAACATTACTAATTCACCCGCTCACACACTAGCACCTACAACAACAACAAAAAACAAGGACAAAAAAATGAACTTTATAGCTTTACTTTGAAACAGACTTGTCTTCGTAACATAATTATGGAGTCATAAAATGATATATCAAGGATCATGTCACGGTTCACCTCAGGGGTTTCTTGCCTTCTCTTTCTTTTATTCCTCGGGCATACTTTATTAAGGCAAAGAAAATAAATCTCCTGCAATGTCTACAAAACATTTCATTCACTGTCATCCAAAATAAACTCAAACAGACCAGAGATGCCTATATGTTTGCGTAAAGTCAACTGGTATGACACTAAACAAGGCTACCCGGAAAAAGAGATGTATACTAACTCTGCTCATAAACTGTAATTTCACGGCAATTGCATGTGTAATACAATGTTCCCAAACATTGCCTACACTGAAAGTACTTTGTGTAAGAAAACAGCCTGGAGAAAGTAATCTACACGAGCAGGCACATTTCCACTTTGGCTCACCATCTATAGTGTATACATAATATTTAGCTTTGTTCGTCATGCAGATAGTGTTACAATTAAACCACTGTAAAAGCCTCTACGTTCTAATATGGTCACATAGTAGCTACTCTAATGAACTACTACGACTTACCTTTATAGGTCAAAAGCAGTAGGGAGTTGCTAAGGGGCTTATTTAATTATACGTTAATAAAACATTCACCAAATATTCATTGCAGGTGAGTGCATGTGTTTTAAATTACAGGCAATGATGAAAGTGTGTCAAAACCCAAAAACAAAAATATAATATATTACATCTTTCAAGTGCTCAGATACGGTGTCTGCATTCATTTTCTTATTTCATGGTTTTCTTTTTGTTTTTACCTGGTGATCCTGCCAATAGCACACTTCCTGTCCTATGGTGACAGGGCTCACTCACTGTATCTATGGAGGAGCAATATTGTCACCCTAGGCCGAGAAGTTTGTTAGGACTACAGAATACCTTTCCTTCCCCTCTTCTCCATAACTGTACCTCACAAAAGTGAACCCAGCAGGGCTGATAACAGCTAGGGCTAATATGTGCAGGGAACACATGAGGTTACAGGCTCAATGGATTTCTGGCAACATCAACATGATATATATATATATATAACGTAATATTGTATACTTACCTTCCGTAATTTTCCTTTCCTGGTGCATCGATGGCAGCACACCACGGGTTAAGATCCCATGGCGTGCTGCCGAGATGCTCCAGGAAATACATTTTTGTTGCACTTATTGAACAGATATATACAAATATATAATAAACATATCAACCAGGTGCAAAGAAGAGCAGTTCATTGTTAGGCTTACATTTAATCACTTGTGAATGTTTGGTGAATGTCACAGTCACTACTTTGTAACTATGCCCCTAAGAACCAACAAATTACTACAGTGGACTTAACAAACTGCTGCCTTTCCCACTGTGCATGATGGGTTTTACAGGTATTAAACTTAGTGTGGCCAGAGAGTCACTTGAGAACGAAGTCCATAATATAGCGTAGGTCTGCTTTAACATCTAATTACTGAACTCTTGAAGACAGAAGACAATCTCGCTATACAAAAGGTTTGTTTGTTGTGATACTGATGTCATCTTATGAAAGTAAGTACAAATACCTTGAAGGCAAAACAAACTTAATAAGTAATAATAAGCCTTTGCTTTATAATTATACTTTAAGGAACTTCATTAAGTGAAAATGATTTGTTCCCAGAGAAGACATTAACACACCTGAATAAAACATTGGTTCATAGGAGCAGTGATTATGTGCAGAATCCAAACACCCAGATCAACAAGTCAGAAATCATCTGGTGAATATGTAAAAATATCTATTTAACACAGAAAAATGTCTATCACTATCCTCAGGACACTGTAGTGTTTACATCACACTGCCCCTGCCTTTCACGTGTCAGTGTGGAGCTTGAGGTGTCCTTTGGAGTCTTCTCTATACCATGCTAAAAAGAACACTAGCAGGGTTATTCACAAAAGGGTGAAGAGTTTGGAGAAAGCAGGAGAAGTGAACAATCTAGGACAAAATAGATGATTTGGAAAAATTCTCCAATTCAGCTCACTTTCCAGTTCAGCTATGTTGTCCTAGATTGTTAACTGCTCCTGCCTTCTTCAAACTCTTCACCCTTTTGTGAATAACCCTGTAGGTCATAGGAGGAGAGGGTGGACCCATGACTTTGACTGGTCACCTTCAGGGACTTTCTTTTTGCCTATTCATTAAAATGAATGAGGCTCTGATGCTTTGGATTCCTCATGCAAGCAAAGTGGAGGGCAATTTTGTAATGTGATCTGTGAACAGTGATCTGCTACATAAATGTGGAATCATTGTTTTACTTTTAAAGCATATGCTGTGCTTTATAGCTGTGGAATTGCAAGAGAGAACATTTTGTAATGCTTTCTCTTAGCTCTATTTTGTCACATGATGACACATACCTGAGGGAGAACTTCCTGTTACCCTGTGCCAGACACCACTGTGATTACCCTGATTAAAGGGTCCCATGGTAATGAAGAAGGACACATCAGGAATTGCTGCTATGCTCAGGTCACGGAGGGCCATGGTTAGTGTAAACTGTGGCTCTGCAGGGACTCTGGCATAGTGGCAATGATTCTCCACTGAATTCCAATGCTAAATGTTGCGGACTTGGGGCACCTTGTTAGAAACTCTGTAATGTAGGTTAATAAAGTAAAGGTCTCATGGGTTTGCCATGGGTGAAACAATAGAATAACACATGTATTAATTTAATTAATTTTATTGCAATAAAAGCTGTTAGGGTATTGTAGGTCAGATATACAACTCATTGTCCTGTGATGTAGGTATTGTTGGTCAGATATAAAACTCATTGTCCTTTGATGAAGGTAGAGGATTGCCAATGAACGTCATCTCCATCCTCTGGACCTGTGAAGAGTGAAAGGTCCGTATAAATTACCATTCTGTATGAATTTTATAAAAGTATATTTATTCATAATTGGTTTTAGGTGTTTTACACAATGTCTTAAAGCTTTCCTCCAACCTCCTCAATAACTTGCCATTATTTGCCTCTCCCCTCTTTATACAATCAGATATTAACTTTTTGCTTTTTGATAGGAAAGTACTGGTTTGTGGGTCCCAGCCCTGCACATCCCGCTCTCTTGTCTCCTCCTGGAACACTGACATCATGTATTTTAGGAGCCTTTAGGCCTGGTTCACACCTGGGCGTTTTACAGCGCGTTCCTACGCTCTGTAAAACGCTCAACCAATGATTGCCTATGGTCATGGTTCCAACCTGGGCGGTTTACAGCGCGTAGGAAAGCGCAGCAAAACGCCCTACGCCCAAAGAAGTACAGGAGCTTCTTTGGGGGCGTATTTGCCGCGCGTATCCATTGGGATACAGCCAGGTAGCCCTCGGAAACGTGATTCGCGGTAAAAAAGGCACGGCATGAAACGCGCGCATATTCGATATGCCTAGGTGTGAACCCAGCCTTAGGCAGTCCCTGCTATAATGCACATGCCCCGGACAATTTACCTACCACACTGCGCATGCATTGTGGCAGGTCATCAGCGGCCAGATGGCTCCAATATTGAAGTTACTAAATCAGCACAAGAGCCAGGCCATGGGCATTTTTATGTTGGAGAAATCAGAATGTCATCCCCAGTATTTCTAGAGACCTGGACTAAGAGAAATATGGGAGCTTCCAGTGTTGACTGATTCCTCTCAAAATGCTAATTAACTGGTTGTTATGCCATTCCACAGACTTTAATACTTAAAGTTACAAGCCTGGAAGAACATGAGAATCTTTTGCTTATTATCCATAATTGATAGAATTTAAAAGTCAACCTGTGCTGAATCTCATAATAATCTATATTCCATACAGGACAGTGCAGTAGCTTGGCAGTTAGCACATCTGCCTTCCAGAGTTCATGTTCCTGGTTCAGATCCAGTTTCAGCCAGAGGCTGCTATCCCATCCCACAGACTTCAATAATGGGACGAGCATGTAGATCAGGAAAGTCAGAGAAAAGTTAGGAGCCCTTATATACAAACTTGTTCAGGATCATACCTATGGTTTATCAGATGGTAGCATGTGGGTGAAAAGAAATATGGCTGTATTTTTGAAACTGACATTATTGGAAGGCCTGGTGAAATATAAATGTTTCAGTCCTCTTATCTCACACATCTGTGCCCTTCTGATTGGGTGGGAAGGCCCACAAAACGTTGCTGCATGAGGTAGATGGAGTTCTCCTTTAAAATCACGAAAAGAAGATCTGCAAGAGACTTGTTTCTAGAGCCAATCTCATATCCATTTTATGCCTTATTGACTGGACTTGACAGAACCCAGGACTTTGTTTCCCTTTTTGTTTTGCTGGTGTATTATTTGCCTCTTTTCTGTAACATATTTTCTGTATGTTTTTCTGCACATTTTCCTTTTTTAAAAACAATCCTTTAAAATTGTTAAAGTGACATTGAAGGTAAAAACTTTTTTCCCTCCCCCAATGTTAAGTAAAGCACCTACCTTAAATTATGTCTTTTTATCCCATCTTCTTCTTTCCTGTCTTTTTCAGCTGTCCCTCCAGCGCTGCTTCGGGTCTGCGATCCAGCGCTGACTCCTCTGTCCTTGCTGGCACTTCCTGTCCCACGGTGTCTGCATGCGGGTGCATGCATCCATAGACTTACTTTGCGTCTCTCCTCGTCCCCCGGCCGAAAATCCGAACAGCACATGTGCCGGCCCCAAGATGCTTTGCGGCTGTCCGAGCATTTTCAGATTTTCGGACGGGAGCATACGGCGAAGAAAGGGGTAAGTTTAAACCTCTTTTAAAGCGGTTTAAAAAAAACAACTTTTTGCATATATCTGCTGCTTGCTAGCAGTAGATATATGCAAAATAACGTGAGGGTTTAGAAACCCTTTAAGCTTATCTCTAAGCTCTAAATAATAATTTTTAGAATCCTTCTCTCTATGAAGAGTGCTACCATATTGTAAAACCTGTTGGGGGGAATTTATCAAAGCACTTGCGACAGTTTTAGCCTCTTAGATCATTTTTTTCATGTGCAAATCTGTCTTTTAACATGTGCCCCTGTTTTCTTCAGAGCCTGCACTATTTTTTCAACGGCATGTTTTTCCACGTGTTTTGCACCTGTTTTGATCAGAGCTTGCACTAATTTTTCAACTGCATGTTTTTTGCACCTGTTTTCTTCAGAGCCTGCACTATTTTTTCAGTTGCATGTTTTTTTGCACCTTTTTTGCACGTGTTTCCATCTGCACTTGTTCTGGGCTGTCTGAAACTGGAGCATCACTTAAGAAAACAATCACAACTTAAGTCCCCATGACCACTTCTTCCAGATGTGACAGTTAAGTTTTTTGCCTGAAGTTACAAGTCTTCTTTCCTGGAGTCTATTAAACCTCATTTATCAACAACATTGCACTAGCTTGATAACTCTGGTGCAAATATATTCGGTGCAAGTTCAAACACTCGCAATTGATATGATAAATCCCCCCAGACATGTCTAATGAAAATGACATTTATTATCAAGGCTTAGACTGCATTGATAAATAAGGTGCGCAAATAACGTGGAAAATTTGTCACTTAAAGAAAAGTGGAGCAACTCCCTTGATAAATTCCCCCCGTTATAAATTCCCCCCGTTATATTCCTGTTTGGAAGGGGAGAGAGGCTATATGGACTGGTCTAGCAGACAGACTTCTGTCCCAAGATCCCCCCAAGATCCTTCGCGGCCTACCGAGACTCTTCAGATGTTCAGACGGGAGCGCGCGGCGAAGACACATGTACGTTTAAACCCTTTTAAAAGTTTTTTAAAAACAAAAATGCTTTTGCATATATCTACTGCTTGCTAGCAGTAGATATACGCAAAAACACACAAGGGTTTAATAACCCTTTAAATTGTTGTCCCACGATCTGGAAAGTTTCTGGGCAGGGTGAGGCTAAGAGTGGTATCGTCACATACTGATGGCAACTCAGTGGGATCTGACCTTACATTCGTCACACATTGGTAGCAGCACAGTGGATTTGACCTGCCATTTGTCACAATGTGCATTTTTTATCGGTTGCGTTGCATTGGCAGCCCCTTCACATTGACTTGCAATGCATGTGAAAATTAATGTTAACAAGCATGCGTTAATGCACTGCAATAGATTACTTAAGTTAAACCTGTAAATACGTGGCCTATTTGCACTTACACTCTGAGAACCTTTAACAGGCATTGCAGGAGATTCTATGGGGATTTACATCCATGAGGTATCACGATGATGACAAGTATGAAAACAACAAATGCCACAGTAAAAAAAAGAAGAGTAAATGAACATAAAATGACCAATAAGTACCTGTACTGCAGGGAGAATTATAGGTAGCCACAGCAAGCTTATCTACAACAACAACAAAAAAAATATTATGTTAGGAATGGCATGGTGAAAAATCTATGATTACTCTGGAAAGAACCATGCAGTTCTTGCCTGTAAATTTTCAAATGACTAAACTTTGACATTAATGGGCAAAAAACAAACAAACTTACAGGTCTCTTGTTATTATTTAAAAATAATCTTACAAAAAATAAATAAAAAATGTACCCTTGCAGTGGGGCTACCTGCAAGGGTTAAGTGCTTGTTTTGTCTAGGGGGCTAAAAAAAAAGCAGATATACTCACCTGATCCCTGATCCCGCTGGTTTGCTAGACTGGTCCCTGCAGCCTCTTCTCCCCATGTATCTGGTGGTCTAAGGACCAATGACATCATCACGTCAAAATGCAGGTCCATTGACTTGCATTAGACAAAAGGATGCCGAGTTACACTCCACAGCCAGAGCGGAAGGAGAGAGAGAGGTGAGTGATGACCGCCGCGGGACTGAGTATAAAGTGAATATATTTGCTTTTTTTTAGCCCCTAGACAAAATGAGCACTTAACTCTTGCAGGGTATCCCCACTGCAAGGGTAAGGTTTTTACTTCTTTAAAATTAGAAAGAACCTGTTTACTGTTATGTACCTGGACTGGAGTAATCATAAACTTTCACAATTGCGGGCTGCAGATTGTTGACATGTACTTCTTGTTCCACCAAGAAAGCTAAGGTGACAGGCTCATGTGTGAGCTGTGGAAGAACAGAGCAGATGGTGAGGCGGCAATAACATCAGCATTAGATCTTACAGTCTCAGAACTGCATGAAAACATTCTTGACATGTCACAACATACAGCAACAGGAAATTTTTGTTTAATTTTTAAACACCTCTACCTTTTATCATCAAAGAGCTATCACCGAGCTTGGGGCACTTGACTTTGCTTAGGACAAAGGGATAAATCTGGGAGACTGATGTCATAGGTCTGCTGCATGTTGTAGAAAGCATTACCTCAGTCATCAACCAGATTGTAACAAGTCTTAAGCTGAGAGGCTGCAGCATGGTCTGATCTGTCTGAAACATGTTCACATAGCCAAGCACTGCATAGGCACCACGATGTCTATAATTGTGTGATGTCTGAGCCAGCATCTTAGCAATGGAAGTAGATGCTGGCTTTGGATGATGCCTGAACAAATATGACATCTTCCTTCTGAAGAGAAGGGAAGATGATGACATGTCACTGAGTACACTGTGATCGCTGTGACAAATAAAAATTACCCGTCTGTTACAGTTAAACATTAAAGTAAAGACATAAAAAATTGTACCCACCGGTAAGTCTGCTTTATTGCCAATGTCAAACAGCATATGTCCATTGTAAAATGAGGAATCAATGGTAAAAAGGAAGAGAGATTGTATGCTACTACTAGGGGACTGATAAGAACACAAATATAGTGAAAGGGTTTTTGTTTTATGAGCTAATGTAATCTTTTTAAAATCTATATTATTAGGCAGATTATTATTATATTATACAGAAGGATTCTAATCTGCACTGTAGTCCCAAAGAGAACAATAACTATGTTTTGGGGGAAAAAAACATTCTTAAATTCTTGACCATTTGGAAAAAATCTAATTTTTTTTTAGTACTGAAGATGACCCGTACTGAAAGACATATAGAGGCTGCCATTGCTAACCTATTTCAGAAAATGCTAGTTGCTTCCTCACAACTAATACTTTGTGAGTTCTGGCTCTGAGCAAGCAGGCAGGTCACATTGAAATCAACATTTCTGATCTGCATACATCTTCTAGGTCAATGACCCCAAAAATATTAATGTCACTAGATCCGCAAAGCAGCCATGCAACTTGCATTTTCAGATAGGTCAGCAATCTTCACCTTCATATTATCTCAGTACAGTTCTTTTTTAAAGTATGTTGTATTAGTTACAACAAAAGAGGGGAAAAAAAGGGTTTGTGGAGAGATAGATACAACCATTGCTTGTATAAAAATTAGATCAAAATTTATTCGACATACAAAAAATTGTGAATAAATAAGGTAAAATTGGATCTCATAAATTAAACATTCAATAAATATATGCCCATTTGGTACAATCTCAGGCCAATAGCTTCCATGTTTATATATATGTACACATACAATAAAAATGCATGATAGTCCAAGATAAATAATCCAATTGCATAACTAACACAATTAACCCAATGGTCCTTAGTGTTCCATATTCAAGTGCATAGTTGACATGATTGTCCTAGTTATCCCAACGCATTTCACAATTATAGCTTCTTCAGGGGATCGATAATTAGTAGTCATGCATAGGCAGTGCCTGAGATAAAACCAATTGTGAGGAGGATCGAGATACTTGGGTGGCTGAGAACCAGCCAACCACCACATCCCATCCTTTGTCGTGCCTGGGATCCCGGGGCATCAGGGGGAGGAGCTCCTGGAAAATATCAAGAAGGCCCAGTCTACCCTGCTGGGATGTTTTCTATAGGAGGCATATAGTAAGCAGTGGTCTCAATTCAGTGACGTAGTTGTCCTGATCACTCCACCTATTAAATAAAGAGGATAAGATATTTCTAAAAGTTATTGTAGTCATGGGCCTGAATTCCTATATATCTCCACATGTTTGCTTCTCATCTATATATATTTTTATTTTTATATATACTTGAAAATGTACGTATTTGCCTTTGGCAATTGACGTGAGCCAGTGATTTAGTGGGTATATTCCATTCGGAACATCCCTGAGTCTAGTCTGTAGAATGTGGTGATTTTCAACAATAGTATTAGTGCCTGTATTGCCGCAATTGATGATAGGAAACATAGATGGTTATTCACTAAGAACTGAAGGAATAAGCCGAAGCCGATGGGCTGCTGTATGGGCTATTCACAATAGCCAGCACAGCAGCCAAAGGCAGCTGAACGGCTCAGCTGAGCCAAACGCTTATGCTTCAGCTCAGCTGAGCCAAAGTCACAGCCGAAGCAAGGAGAACAGTCTGCCGAAGCAGGCCATTGTCCCCGCAAATGTAAACAACTGGGTGGAGCCAGCCGCACAGTTGTTGTCATTCAGTGACAGCCCAGTGTCCTTAAATGACCTGAGTATGCTGTGAATGAATGACAACTGGGCGGAGCCAGCTGTGACATCATGGCTGGCTCTGCCCAGTTGTTGTGATTTGGCCAACCCATATGACAGGTGCTAGCCAAACCAAAATAAATGGGTGGAGCAAGCGGTGATGTCAACACTAGCTTCACCCACTTGTTTACTTTTTGTCAGAACCTACAGGTCTTTTTGCAGCGTGTTACGCGGGTGTGGACAGGTTGGCGGGCGTCTGGCTTTTTTTTGTCTGCAAGTCGGCTTCGCTGTTGACAACGCTGGACACCGTGATTTACGTGGATTACTTAGTTGGATCAATTTTGCATTGCATCTACCTAAGAAAATTGTGGTTTTCATTGTGACTGCCCTGACCTTGTCCCATCATGTAATATAGTACATTACCTTATAGAGGTAGATGGTTACTTTATCTCCTGTAGCTTCAGTTCTTTCAACCACAGATTTTTTCTTCTTTAACTACAATAACATTAAAAGAACAAAAGCAGAGTGAAAATAACACAATATACTGTAGATATCCATATTGTGTTTCCTATCATAGGAAACAGTAATATGGTATTGAGTACACATTTACAGACTGTGCATTAGGGCAGGTGGTGATGCACAGATCAGAGACGAAACGGAGAGACTGCGAGCTTCTAACAAAATGTGTTCCATGACCCTCCCTTCTTGTCATAGTTTTGTCTACACTGGCTCTAGAGCTGTTTCTCTCTTATGTGATCCTGACCCTGACCTTAGCCTGTCCTTGGACTACTCTCGTCTGCTACTGGCCCTGACTGGCCCTGGCTTGTCTCTGGATTACTCTTTGGTCTTGGTCTTCTACTGGCCTTGACCTCAGCTCATCCCTGGATTATTCTTATGGCTGCTGCCTGCCATGACCTCTGACTGTCTCCGATTTGCACTTTTCTTCTGTCAGCCATGACCACCACCTGCCTCTGGATATGGCTATTGGCTATTCACCTGTTGTGCTACGGTCCATGCCTGGTTGTCCTGAAGACACAGGTACTGCTAAAGGTGACACTACATTTGCCAGCTATGACTCCCATTCTATGACCTCAGGGAGTGGGAAAATCGTTACAGAAGCATCATGTCAGCCCTCAATACAATTGGAGACTTAAGGGGCATATTTAAAAAAGCAGTGAGTCTGACATTCAACAAACATTTACTGCATCTGAATCTTCCAGGTGAATGTGTTTTAAATGGCAGTGATTCATTCACCACCAGTACAGTTTTGGTGAAAGTCACATTTACTGCTTTATAAATATGCCCCTTAGTCTGCATTGTTTAGATGTGTAGAGTGTAGCTAAGTCTTAGTGGGGGTCACACAGGGGCACACAAACAGCAAATTATGCTATGTATACCAGACAGCTGAACAACATATGAGATCTATCAGTTAAGACATGGCGATATGCCAACTCATACTTTGTGTATCTTCCAAGTCATTTCAGCATTTTGTATTAATAGTAGACGTGTAAATTTTGATAAGTTCCGAATGGATATTTGTATGAATTTTGTTAAATTCGGACATTCGGTTGCATTTGAATTTCCGTATTTGAATGACTCCGAATGTGAACAAATCCGAATGTTCCATTAACGAAATGATCCATCATAATTTCCTTCAAAATGAAACTAAATCATACATGTAACTGTTCTCTGGCTAATCAGATTTTTTTTTGTTGTTGTTGGGGGTTGCATTACAGGCAAGGTCATGTGACTTTGTTTTGAAATGAAAATTCAGACGGATCCGAATAACAAAACAAATCAAATTTCAGATCCAAAATCCAGAAGAAATAAAAATCCGAACTGATACAAATCGATACAATTTTTTTTGCGGAGTTACATGTCTAATATATTGTATTATAACACTATTTGATTATTTTCATTTGGATGGGAAGAAAAGAAAAGTGTGGCTGTAACGGTTGGGTATTACCTTTTTCAAGCTCTTTTTATCTGGAAGAAATCCTGAGAGCATGTCCACTTCAATTATAACAATATTGGCAGCGGAATGTTCTCCGGAATAACTATATATGTAACAAAACAAAAAGCCAAAGTCACATATATTTCTTCAATCTAAAAAAACATGTGAATATATTGCAGAGAGGCAGTGCATAATAGGATTTTTGTACTCACTATAAAATCATTTTATTGGAGTCCATTGAGGGACAGAAGAATTCATATACTGTTGGGTTTTGTAGGCCAGCCCAGGGTTACCCCTCATCTAACCAGGGTGCCTTAGTTTGTAGCAGTACCAAGAGCATGAACATAAACACAGAACTGAGGGGCCTGTGTCCTTCAATCCAATCGAAGAAAATGCTTTTACTGTTAGTACTAAAGTTTGAATTTCTCTCCCATTCAGTGAGGGACACAGGTGGTCATACCCTATCAGGCCATCCAAAAGCAGTCCACATAAGTGGTGGGCAAACAGCAAAACAACCCAGCAAAACCAAACTTGGGACTTCTTGTGAATCTAACACCCGATGAGGATGAATCCCCTACCAGAATGGTGAATCTGCCAACATGACTAGAAAGAGGGCACGGTGAATTAACTTGATGCATAAGACAAAAATATTCAGAAAACAACAGGGCCGCCATCAGAAATTTTGGGGCTCCTTACACAGCTTTAGGCCTGGGCCCCAGGGCCGGATTAAAAGCATCACGGGCCTGGTGCTGAGGATTTTGGTGGGCCTTTTTATGGAAATGTCGACGGTCACCAGGGCCCTCTTCCTCCTGTCCGGGCTGTGATTTGTAGTCTCTCTACAGCTTGGAGTCAGTGGTGGAGTGCCAGGGCCTGGCTGCAGCTGCAAGCCTGGTAGATCTGTCACTGACTCAAATTTGTAGAGAGACTACAAATCTCAGCAATACATTATATAGCAATGCACAATACCACCAACTATAGAGGACTACAAATCTCAGCAATACATTATACAGCGATGTAGAATAGCGCCAACTATAGAGTACTACAAATCCCAGCAATACATTACACAGCAATGCAGAATACCACCAACTATAGAGAACTGCAAATCCCAGTAATGCATTACACAGCAATGCAGAATACCACCAACTATAGAGGACTACAAATCCTAGCAATACATTAAAAGCAATGCAGAATAGCACCAGCTAGATAGTACTACAAATCCCAGCAATACTTTATACAGCAATGCAGAAAACTATGCAGCTACATACTCTGTGTAGCTCTGGGTTCACGGCCTGATGTCTCCAGGGTCTCTGGCAGGCTGTGTGGGGTTTCAGGGGGGCTGTGTAGACTCTCAGGAGGCTGTTCAGGCTCTAAGGTGGCCAGTGTGGGCTCTAAGGAGGCCAGTGCGGGCTCTAAGGTGGCCAGTGCGGGCTCTAAGGTGGTCAGTGCAGGCTCCGAGTGGCCAGTGCAGGCTCTGGGTGGTCAGTGCGGGCTCTGGGTGATCAGTAGGGGCTCTGGGTGGTCAGTGCGGGCTTTGGGTGGTCAGTGCGGTGGTCAGTGCGGACTCTCAGAGGGCCAGTGTGGGCTCTCAGGTGGTCAGTGCAGGCTCCGAGTGGTCAGTGCAGGCTCCGAGTGGTCAGTGCGGGCTCTGGGTGGTCAGTACGGGATCTGGGTGGTCAGTACGGGATCTGGGTGGTCAGTAGGGGCTCAGGGTGGTCAGTGCGGGCTTTGGGTGGTCAGTGCGGTGGTCAGTGCAGGCCCTGGGTGGTCAGTGCGGGCTCTGGGTGGTCTTTAAATTAAAAAGTAAAGATCCCCACAGTGTCTCCGCCATTGGTCATGCATCTGATCATATTGTATGAACATGATGTTAATATAGGATGATCAGATGCATGACCAATGGCAGAGACACTTTGTGGATCTTTACTTTTTACATTAAAGAGGACAGCAGCTGATGCCCAAGGCTGAATAGGGGCCCGATGCTGGCAAAGGCCCCCTCCACACCCCAGCGTCGGATCCCTATTCAGCCTTGGGCACCGGCTGCCCTCCTCTTTAATTTAAAAAGTAATGATCCACATAGTATGTCTCTGCAAACAGTCGGATCTTGCAGGTATATAGACCCCTTACAGGGCATATGCCTGGGCCCACGGTTTCCCTTGCAAAGCAGGATCTGCAGCAGGACAATGCTTCCTTGATGCTCTCCAGAGGAAAGAGCATGGAGGGGCGCATATAGCACTCCACACAGCAGATGACATCTTCACTCAATCCCTCAGCGTTAACCCCTCCCACAGTAAAAATGTAAAAGTCACTCAGTGGTGCAAATTAGAAGGTAGCTCAGCCCAATCGGTCAACCCAGAGAGTGAGTCTTCAGAGACAGGGCAAGTGCTGCAGCAATGCTAACTTGTTACTACAAGAAGGTCTGCAAGGCACCTAACTTGGAACTCACTCACTTCCAGGCTGGCCCTGCAACAAGTAGTTGAGCGGGGTCCGAGTATACTCCAAAGCTAGGCTGAGGAAAGGCCAATCTGGATAGTTTCCATATAGAGATAAGCTTAAGCAACGATGTAGCAAGGAAACTTAACTGATGAAAATAGCTTTGAAAAAACAATAAAAAAATATCTAGGAAAATGTTTTAGATATTTCTCAGCAGAGCTGAAGTAAAAGCATCCATCCTGCTAGGACACTAGAAAAATACAAAGGCTTGCTAGGTTTTCCTGGGCTGGCCTACAATCTTTTTTCCTACCTGTTCCGCTATCATGCAACCCACCAAGCTTCTTGGTAACATACCTCCAGACACAGTACTGCAATACGTTGTGATGCACTGGAAAAAGTAGTGCATGCACTACTTTCTTGTACCGCATCGTGGTGAAATGCACAGTATTGTGGTACCATGCATTGCACCACAGTGGAGTGCATTGAGGTCAGAAGGTGCATTGGGATGCCATTCAAATGAATGGCAATGCAACGCACCTGCTGCACTGTAACATGTGGTAGGTACGTTGTACGATAGCATGTCTTAATCGCACATTACTTTGTGATTAACGTGATGCACAGGTGTGAACTAGCCCTAAAGCTATTTGAAATAGAAAACTCCAACCCCTGTCCAGGAAACCTCTTCAGAACCAGCCTTACCTGACTTCCATGTTAATGTCAAGTTTTTTCAGCACTTCTTTTGTGCACACTGCTGGCTGGGTGCTGATTGTGAGGGAAAAGTGAGTATCAGACTTTTCTGGTTGTATGTTGTAGTTCAAATGTGTCTAGATAGAGATGAACAAAGCATCTCATTAGGATGATGATGGAATTTTAAATCCAAACAAAAAATAAATCAGTATAACATTTTTACTCAAATAAAAGCCAATATAAAGGCCAAAATTTTGTAGATCACTGTTGATTTCTTTATCATTATAGGGCTTTATATGCTATGCCTTGTGGCAAGGACTGCCAAGTTGTTAGAAACAAGACTACGCTACCTAGTGTATTTCAGTGTGCAGCTCTACATGCTGATATCAAATTATCTTACATTCATTAGTTAAACAAAAATTTTTCTCTTTTACTTACAATTACTGTTTTCCACTTCCTGGCATTAGTGATGTAGCTCATGCCTAAGAAATGTATTCTAATTGGGGTTAGTGATCTATACTGATATACAGATGAGCTGGCCAGAATTAAGTTTCATACAATTTCCATAATTCTATAAATGAGTTAAACTCATAAAAATTGAGGACTCTAATTAATGAGAAGGTAACAATCAGTTCAATACCAATCATGCTATAATGTCCAGAAGGCAGATGAAATACATTACATCTCCTAAGGAGAATTGTTATAAGATCAATATGTCATGTTTGCTATCTATTATCTCGTGATTTAATTCTATTCAAAAGAAATGTTAGTTATCAGATTGTAACACATTGTCATCTAGAAATATGAATACAGCATTACAACGGCATTGAGGGAGTGTCCACTGCAATCATATAAACGCTTCAGCACTCCACATCACACCCCTCAGCTCTCTTGAGTGGCTCAGTGACACCCTCTAGATGGTCCACAAAATGTTTCTGCATTTAGCAGCTTGCAGCTCTCACCTCCATCAAATGCTTAAAGTCATTCATGAGAGTCAATGCCTTTGTACAGGAACCAAAATGCAGGAACCAGAACTTGGCAAATACTTTTCACTTCTAACTGCTTTATTTTACTGTTGCTTTTGTCTATTTTGTATTTTTTTTCTGTAAGTATTTCTTGCACCGTTTTTCTCCTTTTCATTAAAATTGTATTTAAAAATCATTAGGCTTTATCTCTCAATGCTTTAAATCAGAAATTAAAGAATTCGTGCAGCCTTAAAGAAAGTTACCATAATTTAAACTGTTTCATTCCTGTCTGGGGTGTTGTAGATATTTCTTAAAGGTCAGAATTGCTACAGCAAATACTGTGAATGGTGTGTGTTTCCGTTAAAACACATGGGGGCAGCTACTTTCTGTGTGTGGGAATGGTTAACTGCAGAGTTAACTGTTTCCAGTGAAGATTCTTTAAGTTGGCTGGTGCTTAGATTTTTGTTCCACAAGTTGGAACATCTGTGCAGGAGGAGGCTGAGAATGCAGTTGTCCCAGTGAAAATGTATCTTTCAGCTACACCTTCTTTGTGACAGTAAACTCAAGAGTTAAATCTTATAAATGCATTCAAGTAACTTCACTATTAACAAAAATGTAACTTATCTGTGTATTACTCTGCTGTAGATCCTCAAATAATCTCTGAATTGGTACTGACACCGTCCTTCCTTATGGAGGATGGCTTCTTTTGTTCCCCATGGGCCCTGTCTGTGTTTTTTAAAGTAGCCAGCACTCCAAGCTTGCTCCCGTGATGGACTACAATCTCAATACAAATGAGTAAACTAAACATGAGATTGTAGTCCATCACAGGAGCGAGTTTGGAGCAGTGGCTACTTTACAACACATGCAGGAACCATGGGGAACACAAGTAGCCACCCTTCAGAAGGAATAGATACATTAATTCAAATGGTATACAATATGGCATTACAATACAGATATCGGTTCCAAGATACTGATGATCTCTATTGTGTGCCCTAGGGAACTGTTGCTGTACTTGTTCCATGATACACAGGAAATCTAGTAGGGTTCTAGCCTACGTTTCCCCCCTCCTTCAAAATTTAAATGTACTCAGTTCAACTTGTAATTTATATTTAGCGGACTGTAAAGCCCTAATTTAGCCTAAAACAGCAACATTAAATAATTGTACTATATTTCATTTTCAGTACAGGGATCAGTACCTTTACATACTTTAGGTTGAATGTTCTAAGTAGTCAGGTACACTACTCACTTGAACAAGGACGCATCCATTTCCTGTGGCAGTAACTGTATACACCCCTGAAGTATCTGGTAAAGGTTCCTTCTGTAAAAGCAGGCTGTTTGTTTTGTCCACATGAAATTGCCTCTGGAATCCAGACAAGGACCTAATAAACACAGTGACATCTGGCTCGTCCCTGTAGGTGGCCTTTGCATATTTGGTAAAAGCTTGAAGTCCAACCACTGTATCCTGTTAAAGATTGTCAGCATATATTAAGTCTGGAAATTACTTAGGCTTAGTTGAAGTAATCATCAAGGTACTCCACCTACACAGTACTGTGTCATGCAACAATTTGATTCCTGGTATGGGTAACTTGATGATTACTAAAAATACAATTATTTTAATTAAAATCAGTATAGTTACAGGTGCATTTAAATTATGCAACACTGAAATAAAATATTGAATCAAATGACCAAGATGAGTTTTAAATACTAGTTCCTAATGAAAGACTATAAAATACCCAGTGCTAACTTAACACTCCAGGCAAACCACACATTTGAATTGCATATAAGTCTACTGTTTTGCCTACCAAAGAAATTGTAACTTTGTACAGCCAAGCTTGTAATACACATGTAAAAACCAGGTAAGCAATTTCCCTTCTTGGTTCAGCGATTCAGAATTTTAGGTCACCTCTCCACCTCCTGTCTCCTCCTTGGACAGTGAAACAGCATCATCACCTATGTCTCATGAGCAGGGAGCAGACCCCCAGCAGCAGTACTAAACATTTTCCAGAAAATGACCGAGTGGTCCCTCCAGTCTTTTACTTTATTTTGTTTTGTTTGTTTATTTGACCATTTTGTCTATGTATACATCTAGATTTGTCCCATAATGTTTAAATTCACTTCCTTTTGACGTACGTCTTTTCTAAGCATTCACTACTCTTTCGGTAAAAAATACTTTCTAAAGTTAGTTTTGAACTTTCCTCCTAGTTTTAAGTCATGTCTCTTGATCTCAGCTTCACATTGAAAATAATGCCCTTCTAAGCCTGAATATGGTTGTTGGATGTTGATCCCATTGCAGCCTTGCAGACAAGGGATATCAAGATTTTGCTGGTGAGTACAATGTACACAATATGCAACCCCCTGGGCAATATTCTGATCATTTGGTTTAGTTGGAAGCACAGGGCTTTTTTTTTCAAGAAACAGTGGTCGTCTCTGCTGTTTGGATACATGTGCTACACATTAAAAAAAACATTGTAAAAATGGTGATTACCATTACTTGTACATGACCGCTGTTACAGTAGTAAAACGTATAACCTGAGTTGCGTAGAATCCACCCTGGGGTCTCTGCGTTTTCACCATCCAGCTGACAATGCTTGATGCCTCCTCAATATCTTTATGGGAAGTGGCCTCCTTGGATAATATAGCCAGCACAACATATGCAGATATTTCCACACCTCCATGACCCTGGGTGCTAGTTCCCCAGTGTTTGGTCCCACCTGAGAATAAGCAAACACACCAAACACTTAACAACACTTAACAAGAGAAATAAAACAGGAAGCTATACAAATACAGATCATAAAGTCATCTAAGTAGGCCACATTTCAGGAGGGATTTCACCTGTACCAAAAATAAAAAACAGTGCCCAAATTGTCATATTGTAATCATACGTGTTGTTTTATCGAAGAAACATGTGAGATGACATTGCTAGTTGCTGGCCAGTCATACTAATGATCTTGTTTCACTACTTTAAGTCTCTAACCTGGAGCAAGTATGCCAATAGGGACTTCTACTTGATTTTCCTGATCTGCATACTTGTTTCAAGTCACTTTCGATCAGCATAACAGTCAGGCATATATTGTTTTTAAAAGAAGATTAACAATGGCCCCTCTTTGTATCACTCTTATGACAGCATGGCTTCAAATAAGTCAAACTACTAGGCGGTTTAGGGAACTATAATTCAAATGAAATCGATATTTGGTAAACAAGTATAAAGGTAATCAATATATACTACATATTTGTTGTTTTTTGTATAGTCAGGATTGTTCAAGATGGTGTCAGAGACATAGTAGCTACCATTCTACTGGAGCTAAGCTTAGGAGGCTAAATAATGACTAATAAATCAGCTGCATGGAAGACAGTGCTGGACTTCATGGGCTGCAAAGTATGTGTTTCTTAGTAGAACATAACTGCTACGGAAACAGCTTAAAGTGTATGTCCACTTTTGCAGTCAAATTTGAGAAAACCTCTCTATATGTTTATGTGTTCCTATTCACACAGCATACTGAAAAATAACTTAATAAAAAATTCTTAACTTTTAGATGTTTTGTTAAATCAGGCAAGATGGCTATTTCCATTTTTTTTTGTTAACGCTTTCACATTGGTCTGTCCTTATTTGAAGATTGTGTTTATCTAATAAGCTTCACTAACATACAATGGGCAATACCTCTCACCTCTCACAGACCCTCCTAACATTTAAAAGACATAGAAACAAGAAGAAATTTACCATTTAAAACCCTAACCCAAGTAAAAGCAATTTAAACTACAAGATGCATTTAAAAATTTTTTTTTTTAGCTTATGCCATGTGAATATGTAATAAATGCAAAATAGGTGTTATCCCAATTTGGCTGCAAAGGTGGAAACACACTTTAAGTTAGCCAGAAACAGGGCCACAAGCTACAAAGGGAGATTTTGCTGTAGAGGTCCCCCAAGTAATAAATGAGTACATCATATGTCATGGCTCACTAGGCCACCCCTATAACTGGGATATGACTTTAGGATGGACTCTTTAAAATGATTACAAATACAACTTTGCTCACTCATGAAATAATTCTTTTACCTGTTTTTTCAGCACTTTCTTCTAGGCTCTCCAGCATCTGTTTCCTCAGGTCCCCATCTCCAGATAAGGTAAAGGCATAGGCCATCAGAGCCTGGGTGTATGTACAGTTTACCGTGTCCACTGAATCCTTCAAACATTTCAATGCTCTATCTACCATTGTGCCCTGTAAAAAGATCACAGTATGAGGGCCCATTTACAGTTATGGGCTACAGTAACGCACGTTAAGTCACACATTTTGACCCGTGCTACTCAACAACCACCATTGCATGGCTTTATGAGTGGCATTGTGCCATTCATTGTCAATAGCACCCAAACACACTGTACAGTAGGGGCCAATGCACAATGTAATGCAGACTTCCACAACGCTCATGGGACATCATTTTACTGCATCCAATATGATGTACAGCAGATATACAGGTTTATTCAGTAATACACACAATGCAGTAACTCATAGCATCTGAGCGCAAATAAAAAATACATCTCAAATTTGTTACTGTTTCTGGTTCCCTATTGCAGAGATTTCCCATCACTTCCTATCCCAGTGACCCCCTAAAACACCAAGACAGGATATAAAAAGATATAAACCTGACTCTAAAAACTCTATCCACTACTAAAAAGAAAGGTTTTGGCTGGAGTTATGCTTCACACATAATAATTGTCTACAATGTCAAACACTTAAAGAGACCTTATCACCAGAACTAACTTGTAGATTAAACCCTTGCAGTAGTTGATAATGATATCTTCTTCCACAACACATTTTTTTTAAACTAAATGTACTGAGATATGCAAGTTTTGCATTGAAGGGATCTGACTGACTTCTGGCAGTGTGGGAACCATATCTGTGTGTGCCCCAGCTTCCACCACTCCCCTCTCCCCAAGTCACTTGTGTGCATGTTCCCTGTCAGTTTTAGATCTGTAATATGAGATAACATTGCGAATGAGCCAACAGCAGTGGTAAGAGCTTATCAGCAAATGTGAATGGTGCTAGGAATGAAAACTACAAGAGCCTTGCTCATCAGCTTTGTACATGGACAGACTGACCAACAGCCTTCACCGCTGCTGCCAGTTACCTTGTGCGCATGTGTGCGAATAAGCCTTGTCCAATCTGGCCTTGTGTGTCACAAACCTGATTATAGGACTAGCACACAGGCAAGCAGGCAACACAAGTTGTTGCACCGGTTCCTGTAATGTTAACGAATTTTAACCATTTTTTTTCTTCTTTTCAATTAAATCATTCTTAGAGAGCCTACCAGCAAGGTTTATCCACACGCATTTCTCAGGGTGATAACGCTTACTCAATTCGTCTGCAGTGTTGTCACCCTTTTCCTGCATGCTTCTGAGTTGGAATACAAGCAGTCATGTAAGCTTAGTCATTCTGCTATAGTCACTGAGTAGAAATGTGACGTTCACCAACAGAGATGATTCTCCACAATAACAGAACTCACGTTGAACACTTTCCCATATTCCAGAAGAGCTATTGTTATGTACGCTGTAAGTGTCACCTCATCCTCACCCCCTTCCTGAAAAGACAAAGAAAACATAATGAGAACACTAAAAGGTAGAAACTAATAATGCAATAATTTATGCAAAGTTCATAAAAAATTACCTCCACGGCCTACTTACCCCAGCCAGAGTGGTACCTTTAGCATTCCTTGTGTGATGACCACATTGATGAAGCCCAGTTCCAGATTCTCTGTACCCTACCCACACTTATATTTGAATAAGTATATACACACCTTATTGTTGTCACCTGTGATTGCCAGTGAAATTACACTGTGAGTCTAGGCTGCATGACAACACTAACCCATGACAACCAGGACTTACAGAAAGAGGTTAAATGTTGCTGGGCATCATTCAACCCTAAAATGGGGCAGTGACCAGGGTCAGAGGAGTGTTGAGAAATACATTTCTTTACACCGCATGAAGTGTATGAGAATTGATTAAGTCTGTATAATAATACTGCAATGAGAGAACAGGCATGCACAGACACCCAGCGTTTTGTTATAGACTGTTCTAGTTTATTGTTTTATGTACTTTTAAGGAAAAGAAAGAAAAGGAAGTTGCAGTTCAGCAGAACCTGGGTGCAGAGCAGAGAGTTCCATGAAAGAATGTTGGACTGTACATGTATGTGGGTATGTGATAGAGAGCACATACATATTCCCCTTTGTGGTCATTCCCACTGACCATACTTGCTATTACCTATAATCTGGGATCTCCTTACGGTTAGCGGGAGCTATTCCTTGACTAGGAGGCAAACCCCATAAGGGAGAAGCTGAAGAAACTTTAAGTGTTTTGCATGCCTGCGCTCTCCTTCAGTGATATGATACAAAATTAATTGGGATCCACTAATCAACTCTCATACACCTTTTGCGGTATACAGATAAAATTCCACGGCAGAATACTTTTTCCTTTTATTTGTAATCAAAGGGAAGGGGGACCTCTGGAGCCGAGTTTCAAAGAACCTAATTTTTGCTATGACATGTTCATGGGAGCTTTAAAATGAAGTAAAGTGTCTCTAAAAAAATAGCGACAAGCAGGATTTTGTTAAATAGCAGAAGAGGTTGTGTAAGCGTCTTCTGCCAAAAATCTACCTGCCTGTCCACAATTTGTTTCTCTGTGCACTGCACAGGAGTTACAACATGCAAGCCCAGTCAATCAAGTGGCCGAAGACGTTGAACCCAAAAGAAGATAGCAGTGCCATTGACGAGGGGAAGAACGGACAGCACAGCATTGGATGGGATCGTATCCAAGGTAAGACAGCCATAATGTAATCATATACTGTGCATACTAGCAGTGACATCGCAAGGGGGGTGTGGCCCACACCCAGGTGACACCATTGGAGAGGTGGCACCAAAATGACTGACAGTAATTTTGGTGTTACCCCCTCTGAAAAGATGGGCACTCGCTCATGGAGCGAGAGCCCGACAGTTTCAGTAGAGAAGAGGGGACCCGGAGGTATACCTTATCCCGCCGGGTGAACGTCCCATCCTAAATCTGCCGGCGTCCTTCACCAAGATGGCTGCCGGCAGGTATCAATAAGATGGCCATGCATGCGCAAAAACATTAGGTGCATGCGCAATGACGACACAGAGCTGATACTGGGTGACACCCGGCCTCGGGACGCCCCTGCACTCATTATGGCAAGCACCTACATAGTGCTTTTTTTCAAAAGCCACTTTACTTCTGCTTTAAATCTGATTTGTTAGTATATCTACAAAGAAATTTCTGTCACAATAAGCCAAACAATCTTTCAAAAATTATACTTTTTATAATCTGAAACAGTCTTTGCACTTTAAGAAAGCATTTATTCCTAGGCTTATGAGGAGTATCTAATGGGTCTAATGTCATCAATTTGCTCCAGGCAGGAAGACACATTTCCCCTGTTTCCTCTCTCCTAGTGATCACTCATTAGTACTGCTGTAACAATTGCATTTGATACAGAAAAGCAGTGTGTTTTTGAGCAGCCTTCTGTTTATGACTGGACTGGGTGGAAAGGGGTCAGTAGAAACCATAGAAAAAGACGTTGCAGTTTGTAGCCCAGAACATCCCAACTCAAACTGTAATGTATGAACTGAGCCATTCAGCTCAGGACATTTCTGGACAAACAGCTTAGTCTAGGAGGAAAATGCTGGGTGATGCCTTAATATAGAAAGTATCTTCCTTCTGAAGAGAAACACAGACAGAGAGAAAAGCAGACAAAGGAAGTGTAAGCAACTCAATCCAAAACCTGTTTCCTCATTTTGGATTTAGTGGGCCAGGATACAGTACCCTACTACCGTACTGAAGACATAATTGGATAGATCTTTCACCCAATGGCCTGGTTGTGTCAGGCTAAGAACATAACTACTGGTGCCATAAGCCAGTACGTTAACCACTATTACTATGCAGCCAATGAATTTCCATCGAAATTCAATTGAAAGTACATTGAAAGTACTACAGCTGGGCAACTAGCATTTCAGAGAAAGTTTGGCAGAAGTGGCCTATCGGCAGAAGTGGACTATATAGCTGCATGACAGGATTTCTCTAAAGACTATAGATTATTCTGGTGAATCTTGCACAGTTTTTTATCAACCAAAATGTTTGTTACAGTGCAATTTATCAGTGCCTAGCTTATAAAAGAAGTGTGTGCATGTGCTTACCCTTAAGTAATCTTGAAAAATGGATCCGACTGTTTCAAAGCAGCCATTGGCCTGTTGCAGCTGGCCCAGCCACCTTACAGCATCCTCTATATGCTTCTCCTGGATGTATATGAGCTCTTGAGCATGAACAAATGACCTCAATGTGAAGGCAGTGAGCCTGCAAGATGTGATGGTGGGATACCATGTTAGAGAACACACAGTGCTTTTAGGGCTGATACATACGAGTGGCAAAAGTAGAGTACTAGACAACCATACTTACTAAGTGCTCCATAAGTACCTTTCCTGGAATCAGTACCCCATTTCCAAAGGGACTTAGACATTTTTTCTGGTGATGTTCTTGTGTGAGTACAAAGCAGTTGTGAACTGTATGCAATACTTTACGTTATTGCATTACCAATTTGCTTTTTCAGACAAGCGTTCCAGCGACCTACTCTCTTCTTCTGGTCCAAGCAAACCAAAACCTCTATCTATTCGTATGCTTGGATCGGAAGAAGAGAGTGGATCTCTTGAAAGCTTGTCCTGAAAAACTGAAACCTAATTGAAGTCTCACACCTTCCTATCTTTACAATAATGTAGCCCTGTATGCTATGAGTTCTTCCATTTACATATATTATCCATTACCTACAAATGACATAAATCCACTGTATGAACACCAAATCTCCCTTTAAGCCTAGTTTTTACCTTATATAAGTAGAAGTGACCTACCACTGTGCTGTACATACAGTAGACTGCAGAGCTGTGGGAGGGACCCAGCAAGCTCCACCTATTAAAGGCTGTCTTGAGAAAACTACAGGAGTGGGCGTATACATGACCAGTGACCCTGCACAAGAAGAGAGAGCAACAGGGACTGGTCTTTATTATGGGAAACTCCTGTACAGAGGTAAAGTTTCACACTGCATTACTGCACAGATCTGAAAGAAATACAAAAAGCAGATTTAAAGAAGAACATGCCTCTTGTATTCAGACAATATTTGCTTTACCTGGAGCTCAGCTTTAAAATAACATTATCTCCTTAGAAAAAAGAACAAAAAACTCTGCTTCCTGCTCATCCATTCCAGGGTTCTATGCCAGCAGAGCTCAGTCTATAGCACAACCATATTCAAAAACTGTGCAGCTGCTGTAATAAGTGTAGCTAAGAAAATGAAGGTTGTTCGTTCAAACTTTATCTGACTAAATAGCAATTTCTGTGAGTTAATTTGGGCTCATGAGGGGGTCATTATTACCCTCTTGTACACAATATGAACATCCTAGCCCAACTACTCAAAGCAAGACATGTCCAGTCCGGTACAATGGCTCTCCAAAAAAGTTTGTTTAATGGTGGCATTGCCATGCCAGATTTTACCAGTAGGTATTTTAAAGAGCACCTTGCATTAACATGCAATGTACCTTAATCGTGGAGCGTCTATCTCCAATACCACACGCAGGTTAAAACTTCACTGATTCTTAAAGTGACATTAAACTCAGGAGTTAAATTTTTTAAAATTCATTCCAGTACCTTAACTATTAACAAAAATTTATTTTATTTGTGTATCACTCGGCTATAGATCCTCAAATCATCGCTCAATTCATGCTGACATTGTCCTTCCTTCTGGAGGGGGGCTACTTTTGTTCCTCATGGTCCCTGTGTGTGTTGTAAAGAAGTCATCGCTCCAAGTTTGCTTCTGTGATATACTACAATCTCAGTACAAATTAGTAAACTAAACCTGAGATTAGTTCATCACTGGAGTGAGCTTGGAGCGGTGGCTTCTTTACAACACACATAGGGACCATGGGGAACAAAAGTAGCCCCCCTCCAGAAGGAAGGACAGTGTCAGCACCAATTCAGAGATTATTTGAGGATCTACAGCTGAGTGATACACAAATAAGATACATATTTTTTAATAGTTAAGGCAGTTAAATGCATTTTTAAGGTTTAACTCCTGTGTTTAGTGCCACTTTAAAGTGACCCTGTCACCACAGGGTCTCATTTAACGAATAGCCCACCAGTAAAAGAAGCCTGAATATACTAAACTTTCCAGAGTCCTTGGTATTGAAACCGCGTCCCTACTACCCAAGTATTCTACACTTCTGGATGTTTAGAAAACTCACTTTCCCGTCAACCACTGTGGTCTTTCCTGCTGGCACATCCAATGACAGAATACTTGTAGCAGCTGGAAGGTAGCAGCTTTTTAATACACAGACTGTCAGAAAGATAAGCATATACAGGTGACCTATTGGATAAAAGTAACCCTATGGTGACAAAGCCAATTTAACAGACGTTCATACGCACCATGCACTGGGCTTGTAGCCATGGAACACACTGTAAGAGCCGTTCTCGCTTTTAAACATCAGCTGTCTCTGATAACCTATAAAAAGATCATAATTGATACAGTTGAAGACTTAAAGCAGATTCTCCCTTTTTTATGTTTTCATTGCCATATGTAAAACAGAAAAGATAAATCTAAATACTATAAGTTCATCCATAGTTCATCAATAATAGATACTGAAAGCATTGCATCTATGCAGTGGTGCCTTAGAAGACAGTGTAGCATGGGTGTTCAGATTACAGAAATATGACACAAAAAGGAAGTTTTATTTGGACTTACATCAGCCAAGCTTTAATAGCTTTAATATATAACTAAACCTCAAGCTCTGTTTTAGCCTCCAAACCTGCCACAGGTAAGGTGAGTTCCCTATAGGGTTCTGTAGTAGTAAAATGCCTGCACTCTTTTCTCAGCAAAGTTCACAGAATAATGAGCACAATTTAGGAGCAATTTACTGCAGATACAGAAACAGGCCGGTATGTGTATATATATTTAACATTTGAATGCTTTCATGGTAACTTACCTTTAGTCATGTATGTGAGAGCCTCAGATTTGATCTTAGGTGTCAGTTGATTAGTAGCTTCTAGATATTTTACTATTTGGACATTTGGTAAAAATGTCACTAGATTGCGCTCCCCACTCCCTTCTGGATGGGAGATGGCCTGTCCCAGGTTAGCGATGGCACTGCCCATCAAATCTCCTATCAAGAATAGACTTCATGTAAGAACGCAGCATAGTAAAAAAAACAACAACATGGTATACAAAGACTGTGGATCGTACAAACCTGCATCAAGTGATATCCAGAGATGTTAACAATTTATTGGGGGTCCATATAAGAGATGAGGCAGGTTTTTAGACACAGTTATGTCATGGCAGCTAATAACTGAATCAAGATCCTAGACTTTTACATGTTTAGCTTGTGAAGGCTAAAGTTCCCTCAAAATTAACTTGTGTGCATTGATCCACACTAACCAGAACCATTGCTATGAATGCTATCCAATACTGGAAACCGCTTGACTTTTCCCAGTAATGGTATGGTGCAACCTTGGCCCATCAAAAGCAGATGGTTTTAGAGGCTGGGCAACACTAGTCAAGAAGAATACAAACAGCTGTAAGTATGGTAGTAATCCAGTAACCCATTACAGCTCAGTCCAAAAAGCCAATCAATACACTGCCAACATAGGCACAACCCTATGGTGGCAGGGAAGTTGTTTTCCATCTCACATGCTGTTGGTTTAGAAGCCCCTGTCAAACGTGGATTTGTGAATGAGTGGAGCCTGTAGGCATGGGATGGAATAACTGTAAAATAAACAACATGGGCACAAGTCTAGCATGAAACCTGCAAAGAATGTGCTGGCTTATTCTTAGTATTCTTTAAAGGCAAATGTGATAATCTGTTACCAGTCCTGGAGTTATGCTTAGAGTATTTTCCTCTAAAACAGAACAATATGCTAAGTGTACCTGGCACATATCAGGTCTTATGTTCCCCTGCTCGTGCTATGGTCTGTTAAGAACCCTGTAATGCTTTCACACATTATATTCAGTGCTAATGGACTAACCAAAATCAATCACACCTTCCACAAATATAGCTATGTGGGCAGTACTGGGGCAATGACTACAAATTATATTATAGTAAACAAACAAAGAAATAAGCTAGAAAACTGCCTCTTACTACCCCTCAATACACACAACAAGCTATGCAAAACAAAATATTAATTCTTAAAAAAGCATTGTAGTATTTTTGCATATTGTGCCGTGCTAGCTGTGGAGTGTTAAGTGGTCACTTCCTATGGCAATACTTTCCTTCTGTTTTGTATAAAATGTTATGAAATCTAGAAACATATTCATCGTGGATGCTGACGTTTTCTTGCTAACCTCCTCTGTATTCTTTCTTGCAATTGTTACTGAAAACTTTGGTACAGATATACTATTGGCCACTTCATTCTGACTTAGCCCTGCCTCAGACTTAAAAGGATCACCCCTGCACTAGTACTCCTCATCACTCAATATCCTTACTCACTTTTCCACTGATAAATTGCAGTAAATCTGCTAAACTTGAATGATGATTACTGGTCAAAACAACTTTTTTTTTTAAACAATGAGATTAAAATAACATTCAAATAATTGCATATTACGATCCCTGGAACCTATGGAAAATGGCACATGCATTATAACTTTGTAAATTGAGCTTTTTGCATTTAAATGCTTGAACATTTTTGAGATAATTGTGTATATTGTTATTGCTTTCCTTTTAATTTGTCCTGGCAGATTTTCCTCACCTAATACAGTTAAAAGAGCCTGATCTGACCCCGGTACAACTCTGTCTGGAAGATTTAATGACACCTCTGTGTGGACACTGTCACCTGTAAGGATACAAGAAAGAAACAAATACAAATGTAAGTTGTTTAGGGTCGCGTGGTTTATTTTAGGTACTCATATGCACCTAGTGCTCTATCTTATAGCAACCAAACAAAAGACGGCTTTCAGCTTAGATGCAGTATACTAGTTTTAAAGCTGATTTTTAAATAGTTGAATTTGATGGTAGGCAACACTGCTAATTGCTACAATAGTAAAGCCTAGCTCCAGCTAAAATATGTTTCTTTCATTTAGGATAGAGTGGAAGACAGGTAAAACGTCTGTTCATTTTTATTTTTGTCATTTATCCCATTGGAGAGGTTGTGCCTCACTTTTTGTTCCTGTGATGCCTGTACAAGAAATAATAGTGTGATTAAAAATAGGACCTTTCCTCACTGTACTAAAAATGTGTTTGTGCATGTGCTGGAGAGATTTCAGGAAGTGAGGGAAAATCTACCCAAAAAGGACATACACCAATCAGCCGTAACATTATAATCACTGAAAGGTAAAGTGAATAACATTGATTATCTCATTACAATGGCACCTGAAAGTGGGAAGGGTATATTAGGCAGCAAGTGAACATTTTATCCCTGAAGTTGATGTGATGGAAATAGAAAAAATGGGCAAGTGTAAGGATTTGAGCGACTCTGAAAAGGGCCAAATTAAGATGGCCAGACAACTGGGTCAGAGCAACTCCAAAACAGCAGCTCTTGTGGTATGTGTCCCGGTGCAGTGGTTAGGACCTACCCAAAGTGGTCCAAGGAAGGAAAATTGGTGAACCAGGGTCATGGGTGCCCAAAGCTCATTGATGCATGTGGGGAGTACTGGTTGGCCCGTGTAGTCCAATCTAATAGAAGAGCTACTGTACCTCAGATTGCTGAAAATGTTAACGCTGGTTCTGATACTGATAGAAATGTGTCTGAACACACAGTGCATCACAGTTGAGCATCAGAACTGGACCACAGATCAATGGAAGAAGGTGGCCTGGTCTGATGATTTACGTTTTCTCTTAGATCATGTGGATGATTGGGTGTGTGTGTTGCTTACCTGGGGAAAAGGTAGCACCAGGATGCACTATGGGAAGGAGGCAAGCAGGCGAAGACAATGTGGTAATTTGGGCAATGTTCTGCT
The DNA here is from genome assembly GCF_000935625.1 of Nanorana parkeri. NCBI lineage: Eukaryota > Metazoa > Chordata > Amphibia > Anura > Dicroglossidae > Nanorana > Nanorana parkeri. The sequence continues at coordinate 265,924 of NW_017307996.1, forward strand.
GGGAACCCTTGGACACTGCCATTCATGGGGATGTTACTTTGACACATACCAGCTACCTAAACATTGTTGCTGACCAAGTACACCCCTTCATGGAAGTAATATTCCCTGATGGCAGTGGCCTCTTCCAGCAGGATAATGCGTCCTGCCACACTGCCAAAATGGTTCAAAAATGGTTTGAAGAACTCAACAAGTTTAAGGTGTTGACATGGCCTCCAAATTCTCCAGACCTCAATCAACAGAGGTTCTGACCATTCTATCCTAAACAAAAGTGGTGGCAGTTGGGCTTTAAGTAAGCCAATAAATGTTGGTTTTACTCCATAACAGTTCCATACCTGATGGACAGAGGAGGGATGTCTGTGTCTTTTCCTCTAGAAGTCCAGGAGGCTGAAGAAAATGCAGAGAATTTCAGGATTACCACTATGTAATTTACAGCTTTACAAAAACATTTATAGGAATAAATAAGATTTACTACATAGCCATCAAGATCGTTATCTGCCTTCTTGGATCCGTCCCTGGATACACTGCCTATATCAGCCCCATGTCACTATTTATCTAATAGCAGATGTTGCTCAATCACTATAAAAGTCACATTGAAAGTTAATTGCCCACTTAAATAATCTAACAGATTAATTGTATATTGGTTGAGGGTTGTTGGATACGTTTATAAGTAAAGAAGAAAACCTCTTGAAATGCCAAGCATAATGGTCTTATAGTCATTTATAACCTTTATTATTTAATAAACTGATTTATACATTTTTTGGGGTAATTTTCACATCATCGATAGTTTACAAATAAACATCTAATACAGAGTGCATCAATAATACTTTGTTTGCAACTCATGCTTGGCTTTCTAATAAAAATCAGTGTACCATGCTTGGAAGCGATGTTTGTGGCAGAACTGGCCAAGTGGGTCTGTCTGACTTTAAAAGAGACCTGTTAGGAGAGAAACATGGTGGTCATGGCTTAGTCTCCCTTCTAAAATGGCCAGTTGCCTTCCTGTTCTGGTGACCCACTTAGTTTAATTAGTGGCATTGCTAGAGTTGTGAAAGGCCTGGGGAACACAAAGCTAAAGAAACAGGGCAAACAGATTAAACATTTTTTTATGTAATTAGGGGGACACATTGTCAAATACCTTTACAATTATTGTTTTTTCAGTACTATCTTCTTGGTGGTCTTTACCCAGGTTGGGGGGTGGATCTGAGCACCCCCCTTTAAGTTGAATTGAAGCACTGCTTACATGGACCTTTAAGCTGCCTTAACATAGAAAAAATAAAAAAATAAAAATTAGAATTTAAAAGCAAATATGTAACATGAAGGCTACCTTCTGAAAACGCTAGTGAACTGAAATCATGTAAAAGTCAGAAAGCCTGGTATGCATTCCTGTTCCAGATCAGTGACCAAAGGTTCATCATGGCCACTGTGCAATTAGCATTTTTAGAAGGAGGACGGTAATGGCAGATATATTTCGGTATAGGGTTTCTGTATTAAAAAATGCAAAATATAATGAAAAGTACCCTAGAATATAATTCACTCTTTTAATTCCATCATATAAAGAGGGAGAGAATAGACAGGCTCTTTTCCTTTGTAGTTTTATTCTGTTTTTGCGTAATCTTAGACTTGGTTCTAGTCCTGAAGACTGCACAAACACGGACAGGTACAATACCACACTTGCACATATGGAATAGGGGGCATTCCCATTAGTATGCTAGAAGCATAATCTCACATGTATATATATATCTATATCACATTTCATTTGCCAACATTTTTAGGCTACTGTTTCATGGGCAAATACTATTGGAGACTCCACTATAAGTAATGTATTATTAAGGTACAACTAAGGTCAAACCCTTTAAATTTACGTAAATTAGAACCAATGTTCATAATTTTCTCTAGGAATAAATACAATTCCACTTTATCACTCTCTCCCTTAGTCAAAGCTACAGTTTGTCACTCCCCCTCCTAGTCAACATTACAGTTTATCACTCCCTCCCAATTTTGGCAATATTGTATCAAGAAGAATTCAAACTTTTTTTCCTAACAGACATGAAGCCCAGCTTACCTAGATTAGAGGCGGTCACATTCCAGGTGAAGCTGGTTGATTCTTCTGCACCGATACACTGTTTCTGATCCTTGCTGTCGAGTGTGGAGTGATCCCTCAGATAAGACAGTGAGGTGAACACCTGTACCCCATGACAGGGGGGAAAAAAGAGCAGAGGAAAACCTTATATATACCGTACAAATTCATAAAATTCAGCGTTCTTCATCGTTTGACCTGCGCTACAGAAAATGGAAAATGTTACTTAGCTGCTTGCAGTAGGCTTTGTAATTTTCAAGTTATCACTGGTCATCGCATTTGACTTAAGTAAGCCCACACATGGGGTAAAGTAGTAGATCAGTATAGATGTTAAATTTCATGTAAAGAAAACCTGCCAAAACAGCCATTACCAGGCAAAACAAGGCTCAGGAAGAAGTGGTCTTTTCCTAACTCCTGCTCAAATGTGCATTTGAGGTTGCAGAAATATTCTGCCCTGCAATCAGCACCACTGCTGCAAACACTTGGTATAACTCCTGCTCAAGTGTGTTTGATGATTCACATGTATTCCGACCCTCTATAATGTGTGATGCTGCAGGAGTATTCTTCTCTGGTATTAGCACCACCTCTGGGAGTTAATCAGTGGCAGCAACCAGCTTAGAAACAAGAATCGGGCTCTAAAAAATAGCACCTTTAAAGAAGAAAAACATGAAAATTATAATTTGTTTTTTTTAGGAACTAAGATGGGGCATAACTGCAGCAATACCTATAAAGTTATTCTGTAAAGAATAACATGAGAGGCATTCTAAGTGCATTCCCCTCCTATCCACATACAGACAAAGCTCTATTGTACCTTCCAGTCAGAGCTAGGGAAATTAAAGAAATTACTCGGCAGGCCACGCAGGTCCACAAAACTGCAATACTGGAAGAGAAGTGGGAGAAGTGGGATAAGTGACCACTGCCGGTAAATTGTAAGTGTTAAGATGATTAATAAGTCCAGCTAATACTGTATATGGTATTTTCATTTCTTAGGTTAGACAGTGAAATTCTGTAAATCATTATTTACATGTGTTATTGTATACTTGTACACAATGAAAAATGTGCTTGGAAACATTAGGAGGGCATTGAGATACCAGAGCCATTTCTCTAGTTGAGTATTATACAACCTAAAAGCGTCCAGGAGTCACAACTGTCTTCACAGCTCGAGCGCCAAATTTAAATCATAAATGCTGAAGCTTGTAAGTCCTAAAGGTACCTGGACTAATAAAATTGTAAGGGATGCTTGAACAATGGAGTGTGTCTGTTTTCATGGACTTGCATGACATGCAGAGTAGTTTATGGAGTTGGTGAATGTGGAAGAAAATAGCTGATCATTTGGTGGCAACAACAGTATTGCTAACCCAAACTATGTTTCAAATGAAAACAGTTTTGGAATTTCCCTATTGACTGCTAGCGATATTAATATAAAAAAATAAAATAAAGCTCCCAGGCTGCAAAGGAAGATCCAACAGGCTGTAAGTTGGACAACCCTGGTAAAGTTCCTTTAAGACAACAAGCAGAGTTCAGACATTAACAATTTGGTTTAAAGTAGACATGTGCGATTTGTTTCGTTCTGAATTGAAATGTGTATGATGTCGTACGAATTCATTATTTCTTTCATTCATTTGGAAGAAATAATCAATCTGAATGTATCCGAATTTCCCAATAATGAGATTCAGATGCATCCGAAATTTTTTCCAAATGTCTTTCAGAATTCACTTTTGTTGTTAAAGGTTAAAATAATAATTAAACGAAAAACAGTGTGGAGTAAAGGACTTTGTATACAGTGTAGTGTATTTATTTACAATTTTACTGTTTATTTGGTGAATGAAAAACCAACTGGGGAACCCACAGAGGGAATAAATTGGTCAGCTTTACAATTGTTATAAATTCAAATAATCACAAAAAAAGAAACAAGAAAAATACATAAAGCCAAATGATAATAATAATAATAATGATAATAATAATAATAATAATAATACTTGTTTTACAAATTTGATGTAGTTTACAACTATATCAAATACAACAATTTACATGTTTAGCCATGTGGATGTGGTGACTCCATCTTACATATAGTCCGTACAGAATCTTCAGATACAAATGTCAGCCACGTGGATACCGTGTAACAGGGTGCTTGTATTAACAAGCACCTCAGGGCGCACAGTGCTTCTATTCTATTTTTTGGGGAATTATCACTTCATACAAACCAGACCCAAAGGATTTATGACAACTGTTCTGATTTCAACAACAGGATTATCTTCTCGGATATATATTGGTTTACATCAATTTTGTGGATTCTCTTCAACTTGACATTCCTAACTAGGACTGGCTGCCTATCATGTTTATGCATGTTATTGATCCATTAGGATGGTGATAAGTGGTTACTTATCTATTATTTTAGTTCATATTAGGGATTCATCCATGGCCAGGGTGTTCTTCTTTTATGTGTGGGGATTTTATAGGGTTGGAGCTAGCTATATGTGAGTCCATATAGGCACATGGGTATTTATGGTGCTTGACCGAATACATTATTTTATATTTTCATAAGAAATATTTAGTTTTTCTGGTATTGAGTGAGTCACGTCACTGCACCTTTGTTGTAGTGGGAACATATTGGTCTTTTTCAAGTTTCATATTTGGTGAATGAGTAGGGGTAACAAACACGCCTTACTCATTCACCGGGGGGGAGGGGCAGCACCTGGGTGCCCTATTTATAAAAGGGGGCACCCAGATTCAGATAAGCCCCCCTGCCCACAGACCCCAACAACCACTGGGCCAGGGTTTTGGGGAAGAGGCCCTTGTCCTCATCGACATGGGGACAAGGTGCTTTTCCAGGTTCCTTGGTATAGCACTCTCCCTATGTTGAGGGCATGTGGCCTTATATGGTGCAGGAGAGGGGGGCGCACGCTTGGCACCCCTTTCCTGCTTTGTCGGCTGCTACTCGGATCAGGGGTCTAGTAAAGGATTTTATAGGAGACCCCACATTTTCTGTGTGCTTTTTTGGCACTGGGGTCCCCCCTAAAATTCCTTCCAGATATAAAGGTTCTGGTATGAATTTAAAAATAAAAAAAAAACAAATCTTTTTTTATTGTTTCTGTGGACTTTCAAAAGTTAAAAAGAAAAATTTCACTTTTTTTTCTAACGTCACCTTCCTGCAATGAAAATTTGATTGCAATTATCTAACGCATCCGAAATTAATGAACAATTGGGATTCGTCTGAATCCGAATAACGAAACAAATTGACTTTCAGACTCAAAACCCGAAAAACAAAACAACGAAAAATCCGAAAGGAAACAAAAAGGAATATTTTGCTTGCGAACATGTCTAGTTTAAAGCACAAAGAAATGAGAAAGGGTCAAATGTGCAAAGCTGATAAAGTAAGGAAAAGCAGTAAAAATATCAAATCTGACAGACAGGTGTAGCTGAATGTTAAAAGAAAAATGCATTCTCTCATTGCTATTCCCTTTGCTAAGGAAGCCCCGTACAACATAACCATGGTTTTACGTACCATCATACATTCCTTTAAGTAGTTATATACCATTGCCGTGATAGTGAATTTTTCTCCTTGTACCACAGAGTAAGGCATGATCAGCTCAATAAAATAGGGCTTGAATGCGGTGAGCATAACATTACTTATCTCCCCAAAACCAGACTTTCCCAAGCAAAAGGCATCTGTGTCAAACTTTGTGATACTATCTGGTGTGGTCAGATTTAGCACTGTGCTTCCATAGGGGCTGTAAAGAACAAGAAAGTGTCAGAGCCAATAAAAACACACTAGTCACAATGCTACAAACCACTGGCCTAATGTCATTGCCTTTTAAATGGCATGTGACAATATAGTGTAGAAACAGATCTTTAAAGATGATGCATTGAATGCGTATTTTACTCTTTATGGTGCTACCTTGACAAAATTGTGTAACACATTTAGAACAATATTGCCCTTTGTTTGTATACTGTATTGCTACATGATGTATCAATGGCATAATTTTAAAATGGAACTCCAGCCAAAACAATTCTTATAGCATTTGGTAGAGCTAGGAAGCTCTGGTTTTAATTTCTGCCTGTTGGACAGTTTGGGTGATTCTCTCCCATGTGTTCACGGAAGAGAGTGGAACATCTACTAGCTGGGATACCTGTTCCCATGACCCAGTCTAAGTTGGACTTTCTGCTCCCTTTGGGGAAATGTATTCTTACTTCCTGCTGTGCCTCTGGGACATGAAGCGAGAGTCTCTACCCAGTGAAGATACAGATAAATATAAGACTCAACAGAGATGGAATGCATAAAAAAAGCAAAAATATTTTGTAGCTTTGGATAGAGACAGGAATAGTTAAGATCATCCATCATTTTTTTTTGTCTGTGTTCCATCAGGGAGATTATCCTTTAATTTCTGACCCAGAGACAGAGCAGGAAGGAAGGCGAGATCTCTCTAAAGTGAGGGGGCACTAGAACAGGTTTAGCCATTGGAAGATTTCTGCTTACCTCTTGCTCCTGTAACAAATCAAAATGTTGTATTTCCCATCACTTTTTTATACATTAGAAAATCATCACCAGAACAAATAGTTAGAGTGAATCTCCCCAGTGCGGACATTGGCAGTAATAAGCAGACAGTGGTTCTAACCCTTATACATTCTATTCAAAGCAAACACAGGTTCAGCTTTACATACACAACAGTAGCTATTATAGGTACACAACAGCTATTACATTTGGTAAACAGAAAAGCCCCTTGTATATCATTCTCTGATTATTATTTACTTTGATACTAGGCCCTGACTTTGTTTGACTGCATAAATAAGCCCTGCCAACTGTATTTCTACTGTTCAATGAGACAAAGGCACTCTTGCTGGTCAAATGGATGGTTACTAGTGGAGCCAAACCCTGACATTAGAGAAAGTCAGCCAGTAACAACATTAACCAAATCAGATGAGGATTTTCTGGCTAATAAATACAAAAGCTTTTACAATTTTAAAGGAGGGTAGGTTCACTTGAGGGGCCGCTAAGTTTCCTGAATCATTGCCCTCTTAGTGGCATGCCAATATATTTTGAATATCAATGAGGTTCAATGTTGATAAGTGTAAGGATCGTTCTTGCCAGACCAACCTGCTGACCTTTTACGAAGAGGTAAGTAGAGAGCTGGATGGGGGGGGGGGGAATGGACGTAGTGTACCTGGACTTTGCCAAAGCGTTTGATACTGTGCCACATAAACGCTTGTTATACAAGCTAAGGGGTATGGGCATTGATGAATTAGTGTGCACGTGGATAGAAAACTGGCTACGAGAACGTGTACAAAGGGTATCAGTTAATGGCACTTTCTCAGACTGGGCGGAGGTCGTGAGTGGCGTACCCCAAGGTTCGGTGCTGGGTCCCATGCTTTTTAACCTATTTATTAATGATATAGGGGAGGGAGTGAGAAGTCATATCTCAGTGTTTGCTGATGATACGAAAATTGGGAGGGCAGTAGACACAGATTTAGACATTTTAACATTACAGGAGGACCTGGTTAAGATTGGGGAGTGGGCAACTGTATGGCAGATGAGGTTCAATGTTGATAAGTGTAAGGTAATGCACCTTGGAGTTAAAAATAGGCAAATGGACTATACACTCATGGGTATGCAACTAGGGAAGTCTGAAATGGAGAAGGATTTGGGGGTCATTATAGACCGCAGAATGAAGAACAGCTTGCAGTGCCAGGCTGCTGTAAACAAGGCAAGCAGAGTCCTATCTTGCATTAAGAAGGGAATGTATTGCAGGGACAAGTCTATAATTTTGCCTCTTTATAGATCCCTGGTTCGGCCACATCTGGAGTATGCGGTCCAGTTTTGGTCACCAATACTAAGAAAAGATGTCCTTGAGCTGGAAAAAGTCCAGAAGAGGGCAACCAAACTAATTAAGGGGTTCGAGGATCTGAGCTATGAAACAAGGTTGTTAAAATTAAATATGTTCTCGTTGGAGGTAATCCCCGGGGGCAAGTGTGTAGCACTCCTGCTCCATTAGGCATCAGGTGTGGGCCTTGCTGGGGAGGTTCCCTGTACACACCTTCCATCTCTCTCGCCTGCCATTGGTTCCCGAGGAAGGAAGCCTCCTGGTTGCCTCGGTGACCGGGGGTGGTCCTAACTCCCCTGGCTATAAAAACCTGGCCTGAGCTCTGGCTTATTGCTGAGTTATTCCACCTCATGGTGTGACATACGAAGCTCCCCTCCTATGTGCCTTGTTGCCTGTTTCCTGAAACCTCTGCTGACCTCCCGTGTACCGACCCTGGACTGCCTATCGTTTCTGATCCTCTGCTGCCTTCCTCGACCTCGGATTACCCTCGACTACATTGGGGGCAATCTCTGGATTGCCCCCTTGTTACCTAGCCTTCAGACCCTGCCGGCTGCTTCCTGCCAGTGGGTTCCCTCAGTGCTGCTCGCCAGCGGACGCACCCGATATACAATGAGCACTGTCCTGTCTCAAACATCTTCAGAGGTCCAATGCATTGCATCAGTTTTCATTGGCCATCCTTACCCCACAGACACCAAATCGAACAACCACGTTTCTGGAAATAATCTTCTTATTATAGCCTTCTTGACCTCATTCTTCTTTCCTGATTTTTTGGGGAGATATAGAATCCAGGGATGTGTGTGTATATATATACACATAAACACATATCATTTAGCACGAAGAAGAAACATGGAATGGAGATAAAGACACCACAGTTAGTAACATGAGAATAAAATTGCTTTTGGAAACAAACAATGGTAAACATGATAGAGGTAAAGACACGTGATATATTAATCTGATACTGATATTAAATCCACTCAAAACTGATCAATTTTTTTTTGATTGGTGAGAGAGAGAGAGACTCTCCTTTGATTGTAGCAATAATAGGCACGAAAAAGAGAGCAAACCACTTATTGTACAAAGTGGCCCTTTCTAGTCTATATTTTGACCTGTGCAGATTTGCCTTGTCAGTCTCCAGCCTGTATTAGGTTCACCCACTGGAGTCCACTTATAGGCTAACTTAAAAATTTCCAAAACTAATAATTTTCAAAACATAAGCATTCTTGTGTCAAGTGTTACATACGAACTGAAGCATTCTTCTCCAGGGTATTTTCCTTTTTAGGGGAAATGCGCTTTGTATAGTTGGGAAGGGAGCACAGCACCGGCTTTCGGATCTTGGTGTTTGTAAAGACCTTCAGATTACTCTCCTGTGGAAGAATGGTAAAAGCAAAAGAGATTAACATGATGTTACTGTTCCATTCTGGTATCCATACAATTAAAGTTGTAAAAAATAATTTTGGTATTTGATTTGAATGTTTACTGTTTGCACAATTATTTCTAAAAAATGAAGGCATAAAATGTTGAGACCACCCTCTGGATGCAACTAGCTCAGTGTACCATGCATGAAGAATGGTAACCCGATGGAAAGGGAGCGTGCGAGTGTGATGTCCCCTTATATGTCTATACCATCCACATGCCCATCTTCATTGTGTTTGGTTTTAAAGGCTAAATAGGATGTATATGAGTCTACCTACCTTTGTTTAAAAAAAAAATGGTTTGCACTCTGTAGACAACAGTGTAATTAAATATATTATTCACCCTCTCCACTTATTCTCCACCACTTTGAACATGCTTGCTGTTTAAAACAATGTGTCCCAGACACTGTCCCCTGCTATTGGCCATGTGGTTATACACAATAATTTGTTAAGGATTTTACTATTTTTGTGTGCTGGTTTTCTTTTATCAGTATATCAGACCTGAAAAACTGACAGGCAGACCCTATCAGACAATTCATGTGAAAGGGGCCTCACAGACAAGAGATAACAGTCAAGCATTTTGATAAGATCGATCCCGTCTTTGGCTATCTTCCCAGCTGTTCTTATTTCAAAGGGTGGGACAACTGATTAGGTAGGTTTGAAAACCTGTGCCATTTGATATTGTGCCCTTGTTGACCCACAGCTGCACATTGAAGAGCTACATTTAAAAGTTTGCAGAGTGTTAAGCTTCTCCTTAAGGCTATTGAAAGCTTAAGTGTTTTAAAGAGTCTCCCAATCAACAATGCTCAGTATTATATCCTATACTTATTATACTATTGTTAAAGTTTCAATAAACTCAGGAGATAAATCTTAAAAATGCATTCAAGTACCTTACCTATTGACAAAAATGCAGCTTATTTGTGTAATACTCGGCTGTAGATCCTCAAATCATCTCTGAATTTGTGCTGATCCTGTCCTTCCTTCTGGAGACGGGCTACTTTGGTTCTTCATGGTCCCTTCATGTGTTGTAAAGTAGCCACCACTTCAAACTCCCTCATACAATTAGTATCACTTTAACATATTGTTATATTCCATTTTTTTGTTTCTTATGTATTAATACTAGTATGAGTTGTTTGTTTATATGTGGTATTTTGTTTAAAAATGTTTTTTTCAGATGTAGAACCCTTAGACTTTGTTTTTTTCTCAGTTTACCTTGAGAAGTCTGTAAACATCCGGATGACTATAGTACCAAACACCTTCATGGATCTCTGGACTTGGATCGTTCTCATTTCTTAAGCAAGGATATTTTTCAAAATCCTCAATTTTATACGGAAGGCCACGTCTGTTAACTTCAAGGTTATGAAATGTATACATGATCTTAGTAGAGGAGACACAACAAAATATAAAGACATGGCTAGAAAACAGTGCTTCACAGACAGTACTGTTTTTTATATGAAAAATAAAGCCACAGCTTCCCATTAAAAAAATAAAAATAAAAAAAAAATGAAAGAAACTTGCACACAATATTATCTAGTCTCTAGTGTCATCAAACTTTATTACAGTTATTTAAAAAAAGCTGGTTGAATTAGTAAAGTAAAAAAATATTAAAAGCATTATTCCAAATGCTCATGCTTCTCACTAAGCAGTTATACACAAAAATGCTTTTACAGATTACAGAACAAGGAAAACCAGTAAACCGGCAACAGGTTCATAAACGGTCAAGGCTCATTAATGCACATGGGGAGAGAAGGCTGGTCCGTGTAAAGACTCACCACTTGGCTTCCCGATTAGCAGGGAAGCCGTCTCCATGCTTCTCATTACTAGGTGACGAGAAAGCATGGAGCTGGCTTTCTGGCTAATCAGGAAGCTGTGCGCCGTGTAATGACGCAGCACCCGGGTTCCTGGTTGTCCGGGAATCTGGCTCCATGCTCCCTAGTCACGAGGCTAGGTATCGGAGCATTTGGGTGAATACGAGTACTCACCCAAATACTCGGCATTTTCACCGATACTGATAATAGTATCAGTATTGGTGTATCCCTACTTTAAAGGAAAACTTATGATTTGTCCTGAGTTAGCAAAGCACATGTTCAGGGACAGCTTCAGAGCTTTCCATATTCTCCTGCTAAATAAGTCAAGGTTCTATAAATCATTACAAATATAACAAGGTATTACAGTTCTTAGTATTATTATAACAACCTACCATCATGGTGGGTAGATTAAACTTCTCATGTTGCTTGTGAAGCAATACTCCTTTATCCACAGAGCGCACAGAGCAAAATGATCCAGACTCTGCTTTTACTTCCAGGCTAACCATCTCTCCTGGATGGACCTCATCTTTAGAATATTTGAGCTGAACCTGTAATGCAACACACAAGCAAGATTTGTCAATTAATACAAACATTAGGGATGTTCCTGCATGGAAAATCATAAGTATTTTTTTTACATTTTACTTTTAGCTAACCTTTTTCTAACTCACAGACGATCGCATGAAACGTGCTTGAGCAGTGATCGTGCCTCGAATGAGGCCAGATATCTAGTCTAGAGATCCTCAGTATGTGACATAATTCTAGTCAATTACCACTACAAAATAGCACTTCCCAAAGTTTTCAGCCAGGTGATCTGAGACCTCACCCTCAATTGACTAGAATGATGTGTGTGCATCATTCTAGTCAATTTGGAGCATTTTGTCGGGTGAGCTATAAACACCAGAAGAGGTTGCACTAACACTACAGAGTTAAGTAAGCAGCTGGGGTGGGGTGGGTTGGGAGTAGTGCAGTTTGGCTTGAGGGGTGCAATAAGAAATGTCTAAAGTAGACTTGTTCTTTAAACAGGTACTGTATATTTTATGGGGGTTAATTTATAAAAAAAACATTTAATTTATACGGTAAAAACATTTAAAAGTACCACATAACACTTTTAAAACAAGAACACCTTTCCATGGTCAGAAATCCACTTGCTCACCCACTGCTCCCCGCCTCAATCTACAACGGACATAAGGTCACATTTTCAAAGTTTTTTCTGAAGATAGATAAAACAATACAATATCTAATAAAAAAAGATCCAGCTGCTTGAAGGTTTAAGGGAAACAACCATCTTGATTTTTATTACAAATACTATTCAGGATTTACATTGCGCCAACAGTTTGCACAGCACTTCTTGTTTATAAATGGATTATGGAATATAAACATGTCAGTTTTCTCACCTTATTGTTTGGACACATTGGCACTTCAAACTTTGTTCTTCCTGCTGCAATATCTCCATTTAGCAGAACAGTGAAAACAAGAATGGTGGCTTTTGGAAACAATTCAATCGCTTTACTGAATTTCAAGTGAAATGTTCCATGTAGATCTGCAGGAATTAAAACAATTCACTTTTACATGTTTCTCTTGCAGTTCCAGGTTCAGTCTACCTGAAAGTGTTTTTTTGTAGTACCTGGTGGGCTGAGTCAATCTCTGACTTCTTATATGTTTTGGATACTCCAAAAGTGAGATCTCTGTGTCATAATTTACCAAATATATTCCTGTACATCTGGAAATTTGGGGATTCCTGTCCCCTTTTCTGCCTTCTAGCATGTTTTGTTGCATTTCGAATAATATAAAATAAATTCAACAGGGAGAGGCAGAGCCTCTCATAATGGATACAGCAGCTATGCAGACCCAGTAAAAACCAAGCGCAGATATATCATGAATAGAGTCCACAAAAGATGTAACAATTCATCAAGTGGCCTAACTCTCCAGTGAAAAAGTGAAATATCAGTATCGTACCTGATATACAATGGTGAAATATTTGACTGTTTGGTAGATACTGTAGAAATAACTGTTATGGTTATTTTCTGGTAAAATCCTAGCAGCAAGATTGCTGGATTCACATTTCCAGGTCTGCATAACTGCTGTGGCCATTGCACAAAAGGCTTAAATTATATTACAGAGAATGGTACAGGAGGAGAGGGAACACTGAACAATATTAGGTCTGTGGGATAACAACCAGGAACTAGGACGAGGAGTTCTTGCCTGATCTCAAGAGAACTGGTTACCTGCTGCAGTTGTCATAGGCTCAATCCATCCTCAGTCTGCCAGATGATTATCTGGTGTCTCTCAGTCCAGTGCCCATGTGCACATGAAATAAAAAAAATCTGCAATAATAGGACTGCTGCTGCTCCAACCTCCCTGTGCTGCCAGAAGCATACCTACAGTGCTACTTTAACATCTACAGGTCTGATTTATAACAACCGCCATTGCTACCAGCCCCAAGAAAGAAGGAGAGAGGCAGCCTCCAGCATATTGCCCTGGAATGGGGTAAGGCTGGTTGCAGAGTACATATTGTATACACAAACTCACCAGAGGCAGCTGGCTGTTCTGTAATATCCAGCTTATATTCTCCAACAGACACAATTCCTTTTGACATCAACTACAGGATCAGAAAATCAAAGCTTTTTAGTTTGCAAACTGTACATTTCAGAAAAAAAAAAACACTACTGAGAAATTTGTGAATTGTCTTTATGCACCAAAAGCTTTAAAGATAAACCCCAGGCAGATATAAGACACACATTAGACCAGCTCTGTATTCATAATTCAATTATTAAATTCATTTTATACTGCAACCACTACAAGTACCTGAATCTGATTTGTTATCAGTCACCTTCAATCCCTTGTACAGCAGCATTCAGATTGGGAGGGGGAGAGGCCGGATTTAATAATGCATTCTGCATGCTAAAAATTTGAATGTCCTGACAGCAGGCTGGGAGTAGAGAAAAGACACCACTGTATTGCTTTAAAACAGTAACAGAGGAAGTGGTGACATCTGCCTGGCTGTGCTGTCTGGCAGGGCTTTGTTAAACTCAGGAATGGATGGAGAGAAATATCAATCCTTTGGTAGGAAGTACAGATATATTTGTTTCATCGTTGTATTGAAATTTGCCCGGATTACAGTTTTCAAGCATAAGGAAGGCCGTAGTGTGTAACAAAAATAATGTCCAAATGCCAGAAGATTCGACACTTGTGGACAGAGGTGGGGAATCTTACCAAACAGCTTACAGGGATTGATGTTCATGACAACCCGTCTGCATGTCTCCTACATGTCTCCGGCCTCTCTAGGAGGCGCTATAAGAATTCCCTTTTACTTCACTTGCTTAATGCGGGGAAGTTGTGCATTCCGGCTCTTTAGAAACAGACTGCTACACCAACTTTATCAACGTGGTACTCAAGGATTGCGGAGATAGAGCGGATGGAGAATCTCACTGCCTCTTTGTACAATCGGGAATGAAAGCTTAATCGTACTTGGTTTTATTGGCATGAATACCCTTTTCCAGGAATATGATTCAACCTCTCAGTGACCTAATGCTTGAGGGGATGGGGGTGGCTGCTCTTCCCAACCTGCACTCTTCTGTTCTGTACCCTCTCTCCTTTTTCTGACTATATGTTTTTCTTGTCGGGCCGTCTGGCCCTTGGCGGTGTGTTCCTTGGCCTGCTCTTCTTTCTGCATACCTACATTATCTGTGTGTCTTTACTGTCCTATTTGGCTGATGTTCTGTGTCTGTGCTATAAGGAAGTAATTAACTGACACTGGGATAGATTGTATTGTGATTTTAATCTACTGTGCCGGTCAGGCTGTATCAACAAACTGGCGTCATTCTGATTTTGTATACTGTTCCTTTCATTTATATTTCAGTTGTATTTCTTGCCTTTTCGGGATTATAAATAAAGAATATATAAAAAAAATGATGTCCATGTTGTAACCTGGCAACAATTACTTATAAAATGTTTTGACTAAATATATCAAAAATACTCACAATGTAGAAGAAGGACTGATGGTCAGAATTAGGATCCAGCTTCTTTTTATTGATGACATATTCCACAGTCACCAATTGCTGGGTGTCACACATAGAGAGTCCTTCAACAGCCAACACTTTCAGGAAGCTATTACTCTCCGAATAGAAAGGATGAAGCCAGGCATATGCATTACTGGCCTGAGTCTTTTCTTTTTCCTCATCCTCTTCCAAGGAAATCTTTCCCTTAAGATAAGAGAACAGATATTCACTACTTATTTGTCTGTAAAAAGCACTGAAACTCCACCTTTAAAGCCCTTCTCCAGCATAAAATGATCCCAGGATTCTGATCAGGAGTGACATCAAGGCTAAGGGAGAGTAGGGACCAGCGGTCTCAGATGCATCTGTACCGCCAGGTTAGCAGTTCCCTCGCACCCGGGAATGTGACCCAGAGAGCAGACTTAGGTGAGTATAACTAGCTTCACCTGGTATAAAAACAAAATTCTTGCAGTATGGGTTAGAGGAGGGTAGTAGTGAGGGGGTTCATATTTTGGGTGGAGTAGGGCTTTAACTGTTTTTCTGCCAGAGATGTTTTTTTGCACCCATGTTAAAACACATTTTAAGCCTGAAGATTAGTTAAAACCCCCCAAAATTAAATATTTTCTGAAAGCAGAGACCCTGGAGATTAAATTGATGTTAGTTGCAATTTTTATTGTCACACGATATTAGGGTTTAATAAACCCAAATGTTCAGTAAAAAATGCATTTAAATTAATATTTTTAGTGTACCCAAACACAATACTGTATATTACCCAAATTTTGGGTACAATTTAAAAAATGATCTTGCATCGCGTAAATAGATACATGTCAAGTCTTAAAATTGTGCTTACCAGTGAATCAGCAAAAATGTTGGTACCCAAAATTGTCCTAAAACGATGCTTTAAAAGCCTTTACAGGTCATTTGTTTAGAGTTAACTGAATTATTGCTCTGACTCCGGCATTTTCGTAGTAAATAAACACAACACACAGTTTTGACAAGTCCTTTATTAATAATATGTTTACCATAAGGAGCAGAGTTGTCATTAGCGGCCAGTGTTTGGCGAGTGCGGACAAAAAGGCAAACAGATTTTTTCTTTCATCCGGTTGGCGGCCATCGTAATTTAGGGGAATCTAAATTATCGCTGGACAACATAATTGAAGATGGATTCACATCATGGGACTTTTTTTTTTTAATTAATAAAGAACTTAACAAAACTTTGTGGTGTGCCTATTTGCTATCTTAATGTTTATTTGGTGAATGAGTAGGGGTAACAACTACCACTTACTCATTAATGGGGGGACGCGTCTGGGTGCCCCCTTCATTACAGAGGCACCCAGATTCAGATAAGCCCCTCTGCTCGCAGACCCCCAGAACCACCAGGCCAGGGATGTGCGGAACAGGCCCTTGTTAAGGGCAAGTGGCCTGGCATGGTGCATGAAAGGGGGCTGCACAATTGTCTCCCCCCTTTCCTGCTCTGCCAAACTGTTGCTCAGATAAAGGGTCAGGGTCTGGTAAGGGATTTTGGAGGAGGCCCATGCTTTTTTTTTTTTCCTAAAGGGTCTGGTAGTCATTTTGGGGGACCCCACATTGTTTTTTTTGTGTATTTGTTTAAACATTTTTTACGTTTAACAACATATCAGTTCATTCCAAGTGACATTTGGACAAAATTCGGATGCATCCTTATATCGGAATTGCAGTTTTTTTAATCATATTAATATCATATTACTAAAAAGGAAAAATT
This sequence comes from Nanorana parkeri, assembly GCF_000935625.1. Taxonomy (NCBI): domain Eukaryota; kingdom Metazoa; phylum Chordata; class Amphibia; order Anura; family Dicroglossidae; genus Nanorana; species Nanorana parkeri. Next base: position 282,773 of record NW_017307996.1, read on the forward strand.
GAGCATATGCTTACAAATACATCATAGCTGAAGGAGCCTTTTCCGCAGCCCTAAACACCCAATCAATCTGGATCAACATGCAGAACAAATATTGTATTTTCATCTAGTTTGTATACTGAAGGAATAGAATGTTCACTTAGCCCAGTAAATTTGTGGTCACGACAAATACCCAATTAAATGAAGGGAAAAAAGTTGCACACAACTAGATGATTCATGTGAACACTGGGATGGGTAAACATTGTGCTCCTTTAGTAAATCAACCTCATTGTTTTAGAGCAGAAATGTCTGTTCATCTTACCATAATAGATACCATGTCCTCCCATGAAGAGGTATCCAGGTTGAAGGTTGCCAAACCCAATTCATTTGTCACTGCGGTCAGGTTCAAGTCTTCCGCTTCAAAGCCTACTACTAAGTAAACCGTTTCATTCACTTTGGGGGATTCTTTTCTATCTTTGAGCATTAGCTGTGAAAAAACGTGAAGACGTATAAGTAACTTCATCCCATCATGGTCAAACAATAAACCAGAAGAGAAATTCTCCTGGTATTTTGCTAAAATAAAAGCCTGTACTGCTAATAGTATCAAAGACATACTTCCGTCATGGGCGTACGTTGTTGTGGCTGGGTCTAATGTAGCAGGTTGTCAAGCCCCGGCAAACCATTCTGCCCTTTTAGAACCACCACAAGTTGAAATCAGAAAATCTTTTTAATTGTCCTCATCTAAGTTTTATCTAATGCAGTGCACATATGGATAACCATGGATTAAACTGGCCTGCAGTTTAATTAATACATGCGTCCATACAATAACAATACAATAGCTTCATATCTGTATCTGAGAAAAAAAAAAAAACTAATTGCATTGACAGCCATTAGCATCTCCTTATAATTGTATAGCTTGGACTAGAAATAAGAAAAACGGCTAGACATTTAGTGCTACAGATAAGCACATACAATCTTTTTTTCTTAGATAGATTTTTATGTCTACACATTCACTATATTACCAAAAGTATTGGGATGCTTGCCCAATGTCGGAACCCGAGCACGGAGACCATAAGCATCTAGGGTCCATCCAGGATGACAAAAAAAATCAGTCTTTCTGAAATAAGCAGTAGCAGAAAGACTTTCACTGCCTGAACCAGATCCAGACAATGGGAGCACATTTCCTTTGAGTGAATTGGAGTCAGACAGAGGGACAGAAGAACAATGTCCTGGTTGAAATGAAATGTTGAAACCTTAGGCAAGTATGAGGTCCTTAACCCCAACCCTACCTTGTCCCTATGCAAAACCAGAAAAGGTTTCTTGCAAAATAAGGCCACCAATTTAGATCCTTGGCTTGCAGAGAAGATGGCAACAAGGAATACCACCTTGGGGGTGAGAGTATATGGGTTCAAATGGCGGTTTCTGAAGTTCAGAGAGAAAGCAATTCTGATCCCATGGAATCACAGGGGAAGGGATAGATGGACGGAGGGAAAGGGGGGGCGGGAGATACATGAGAGACCCCAATGCTCAAATGTTTTAATGAAAGAGTGAGATGCCAACAGTCTGTGAAGCGTGATAAAAGTGGCAGAAATGTGGCCCTTCATAGTGTTGAGAGCCAATTGTTGGTCCAAACCCAGTTGTAGGAAGGAGAGGATTCTTCTCACTAAGAAACTCCTAGGGTGGAAGCACTGAGACTCACACCAAGTATGTCTCCATGTCTAATAATCATGGGAAATAGCCATCCTAGATTTTAAAATAGCAGGAATCACAGATTCAGGTAACCCCTTTTCCTTAGAACTTGGGCTTCAACAGAAAGGCCATTAAAGCCTGTGACCGTGAAGCAGAATGGTAAGTTAATCCGTAAGACAGATGATTCTGATGATTTGGCAGAGCTCATCAAATGTCCAGCAGGAGTCATACAAAGTCAGAGTAGCATCCCCTTGGGCTTGGAGAAATGAGGATCACAAAATGACCTCCATCTCAATCCTGTAAAGCAGACAAGAAAAATGATTATGGGGAGAAAAGGCCTAGAACAGTGATCCAAATACTAGAGCATACACTGCTTCTGCTAGAGGATCTCTGTACCTGACGACAAACCTGACCAGTTTGTTGCTGAACATGGAGGCTAGAAGATACACATCCGGCATCCCCCACCTACATCATAAGTCCTGCAACACCTCTGGTTGTAAGAACTGTTCCCCCAGGTACAGGCACTACCAGCTGAGGAAGTCTGCCTACCAATTGTTTACACCTGAAATGTACATGGTGGACAAGGCTGAAACATAATATTCTGTCCAGGACAGGATCCGATCTTCCTCTCTTGCTGTGATTTGACAAAGTAAAGTCACAACCAGGGTTAGGTGAAGGGCAGGACCCACCAGCTAGAACAGAGCTGTAGAAATGGCTTCCAACTACTTATCAGTTGGGATGCACCAATACCGGTTATTCACTATCGAGTACTGATATTTTTTTTCCGGAACTCGCTGATATCGAATACCGATACCGGTTTTGTGTGCCCCGATTATCAAGAAGCCGGACGACGGATCATGACCTGCCTTCCTAATTGCCTGGGTAGCCGATGTTCTATCAAAAGAACACTGGCTTCACTTCCCAGGGCTGCCTGGCTTCCTGACCATTCAGGAAGCTGGGTGGTGGGTTATGAGGTGCCGCCCAGCTTTCTGATTGGTAAGGAAGCCAGGCTGACTAGCAGCAAGTGGAGCCGGCTTTCTAGCCAATCAGGAAGCCTGGCGGCACATCATGATCCGTTCCCGGCTTCCTGATTGGCTAGGAAGCCAGCTTCACTTGTTGCTAGGCAGCCTGGGCTCCTGACCAATTAGGAAGCTGGGAGGCGGGTCTGTTTCCCGCTCTCCATCCTGAAACAATTTGCCATGGTCCCGGGTCCCGCAGAAGAGAGGGGAACCCCAAAAACCACAGTGGGGAGGGGGGCTGCTGGCTTGGAGGGAGGCGGCTGACAGAGGTGGGCGAACCAAGGAGGAGGGGGGCGGCGGGGGGGAGTGGGATGGAGCAGCAGCCTGATTACAAGTAAAGTAGACTGCAGTAGAGTCGCCAAAATCACTTGACTGGCTCCCCCTCTTGCCTGAAGCAGGGCTAAATGTAGAAAAAAAACACTCGCCTGCTGTCAGCTCCTCCCCCCTTGCGGATGCTGCAGCAACATCTGGTGGGCAGTCGGAGAACTGACACTGGTGTGCTAGGAGAAGGCTTAGGAGCCTCTCATGTAGCACAGCAGAGGCACGTGGTGACCCACTCAACAGGGGCTTGTGACCCAATTTTGGGTAGCGACCCACAGGTTGAGAACCACTGGGATGGAACATGCCTTGTTAAGGCGGAACACTGCCAGATCCACAGTGGGAATAGACCACTTTTGCAAAAATTCCTCACCAAATGGATTCAATGCTAATAAGCACTTGGGGGAGAAAGCAGCATATCAGGATGGAAAAGTGGGTGCAAAGGAAAAGTCTTAAAAAGTTTTAAATGACCCAAAATTGGAAACTGCACTGTCCTCTAGTACTGCATATTATATCAATTAAATCTGAAATGGTCTCCTTAATTTGTGAGTTGTAGCAGTAGAATGCAACTCCTCATGGCAAGCCCATCAGTGAAGGACCGGAGGGACTCAGACAGACTTTGCAACCGATGGCTCAGAAGCTGCTAAGTCACAGTCAAATTAGGTGTAGAATCTGCAGAAGCAGGCACGGGAGTGAACTTCTGGCCAGATAGCTACAATCAGAGGCAACTTCTAGCAGAGGTGTAGAGAAGAGTCTTGAGTGAAGAAAAACAATCAAACAAAAACAATGCTATCAGAAAAAAAGAAAAAAAGGTTAGTCTTTAACACAGGAGAGCTATAAAAAAAGACATCCTTCCCCCTAGTAGACTAGCAAAAATACAAAAGAGGCATACTGGAAGTTGCAGGGGTTATCCTGGCTGGCCTACAGTTTTTTTTGTTTGCCACAGTCTAATCCTCCTGTATAACCCAAAGGTTAAAGAAAACTCAACTTTAAACTTTGGTCTAAAAGACCTTGTAACAATAATATTTGGTATGGTTAGAAAAAAAACCCCTTAACTGAAAATACACTTCTGAAAACCCACTGCCACAAATGAAGTCAACTGTAGACATCTTTACCTTGACTGTTAAAGGAACTCCTTGCTGGTAAAATTCAACTTCCTCAGAAAATGCCAAATATTCAACAGTGCCCAGTCTGGAAACAACTGCCGAGTGTTCTGTGTTCCCTGTTGGAAAGAACCATGTATGAGAATTGTCATAGGTAAATAAACAGTTATACAGGACTGTTATACAAAGAATACACATTAAGGCAAAAACATGAGCCTACAGAGGCTTTGTCCATGCATATGCCAGTAAATAATATCAACTGGTTAAAATAGCATTATCTGCACTGGGCCATAACCAGAACAGGGATCTGCCTATATTTTTACTGACTTCATAACACTTGAACTTGACCCTTTTTTGGCTCTAGAAATATTCTAAGCATTTGCAATAAAAAAAGTTCATAATAATCCCCCATGAACTCTTTAAATGTCTCTGGCACCCATGCAGAGAATGCCTCCACCACCGCCTATATGATGGACCACACTTGACATCAAAAGCTATGTTACTAAGCCTTGCCAAAGCATCCATAACCCGACAGACCTCTGACCAAAGAAGAACTGAGATCTGCCAATATTTATTAAGACTGCAGCAACCTGACCTTTTTATGGCTATAGAGGTTTTTTCTAAGCACATGCCGTGAAAACCTGGAAGAAAACAAATATTCCTAAAGTAAGAATCCCTATAGGACATTTTAAGGTCTCTGGAAATCATGTAGAGAGTTCCTCCACCATTGCCTATGATAGACCACATTTGGTATCAAGCAATGTCACTTAAGGCTGGCATCAGTACTGTGAGTGATCAACCTTAAACTACACATAGATATGACTGTGTTCGCCACCAGAAATAATTTTTTTGTACAATGAGCACTGCACAAAGTAACATAAAATAAGATAATTTGCTCTTAAAACACAGGTGAGATTCCCACTTGATATAAACAATTGCTTTTAGGTACATATAAAAAGCCTATTAATCAAAGAGAGGGCCAAAAATTCTAGTTTTACAGATCAATTTTTCCGCCATGTTTGCTCTGAAAGATATTTTGTACAATCGGGAGATATATTTAATCCTAAATCACCCACTATTGCGATTACTGTAGTATGCATATGGGTAGCTATACAAATTCAACAACCGATCTGACGTAATTGTTAAAAGTTAATAACCTGACAGGATTTATAGTCCTCCCCTACTCCATCCAAAACCATAAAAAAAGTTTGACTGTTTTTCACAACAGGCTCTATTCTGTTTACACCCAAGGTAACCGTAGGAAGCTCTTGTCTAACCTTCATCGAAAGTCAACCGCACGTTACAATCTCTGTACAATCTACTTGGAATTTACCAAAAGTTCTATAATGTAAGGGTCTGCCTTCAACAATCTATTAAATTTAAATCCAGACAGGCTCTTGCAATAGTTAGTTTTTGATAAAACAACAGTAAATTGCTAAATCAGTCTGTAACATAAGAGATCAGTTTTAGGCAACTTACACAAAATAATCGATAGCAATTCCCAGCAGTTAATGGTACACCTAACTAGGTAATCCCTTTTTGGGTGAACTTTGAGAAATTTGATCAGCTGCTAACAAGTTAAAAGTTTCTGGGACCCAGGTGGGGATATCTCTCCCCAGGAAACTGGATCGCCCATCACATAGATCACTTGTTTTTAAGTAATGATCATAGTGGTGGTGGAGCTGGGAACAATAGGGGAAGATATACCTCTGTGCCCATTAATTTGTGCAACCATTAAAGTAATAGAACATCTTTCCTTGTCTTTTAAAACCTTGCAGTATTAGCATTTGAAAAATGATGGTCTGATCCTCACCTGTAACCTTCTCTGTCATTAAAGCCCTGACTTTTAAATGCTGCGAACTGTCAGTCTGAGAGATGTTGAACAGACTGAGGTCAAATGTCTTGGATATACAGCCTTTGTCATCAGTCTAAAACAGAATAGAGAAAAATGTGCATACAAATCATGATTCACCAAGATGTCATAAGAATTGCAGATCTTTTATGCAACATTTTTAGTTCTAGTTGAAGTGCACTAGGAGACATCTGCTCAGTACGCTGCCATGGATTGCTGATGCCCATGCTAAGTGTACAGAACCAACGCATACACAATTAACATTGTACTTCACCCCCTAAGGTAGCCCCTAAAAAAGGGTTTACATCCACTTGTTTATTGCTACCCTTGAGCTACCTAAAGTAGGTAGGTTGACACTCCAACTGCCAAAAGGATATGTGTTATGGAATAAACCTGCATATTTTTTGTTGTGTTCTGCCCAAATAGCAAGCAATTGAGCTGCAAGTTTGAAAATGACTTGCTAAACTATTGCAGACTTGCCAAACATTACAATTTGGTTGCATGTGAATGCTCCAATGGCTGTATATTCTAAAGGGATTAGGCAATATGAACCCATATTTAGTTAGGGAGTTGGAGTAGGGAGTTATGGAGCTATTACTGGAGAACATGTTTCTTCACCAACTGTAAGGACTGTGCAATATACATATATTCCAAGAGACTCATTTATAGAAAAGTAAGGTAACTGGCCTTTGCTCCTACCATGAAGTGGGCTTCCAGGACACACAGACAATAATGTCAGTATCAACATTTTTCTGAGGAAAGCCTTCTTTTATACTTTTTCCAGAGAGAGACTTGCACAACATGGCCATTAAAAAGTTATCCTCCTTTCCCACAGCAGAAAACAAATACTGTTAAACCCATTTCAGTCATTGTACAATCGTGCTATAATTGCACGTGTAGCCCCTACTGCCCCCTGCATGTAGGCAGTTGCCAGTGACAGGGCAGCCTAGCTGGCTGCAGGATAAAGTGGGTTAATAAGTGTATATAACTACTTTCAGCGATTTTTATATGTTTATATGTAAATATGTTCAGCACTGTTTAGCCTCTACAATTGTCTCCAGCACCATTTTGGAGAAGCCTGGTGTCCTGATTGGACAGGAAATCTCAGGAGATTTGGTCGGCCATTTTGGGGTGGTTATCTTATATAGGAAACACAACCACGTTTGTAGTCAGAACACGTGTGGATGTAGACAGGGACAGAGACCCGCTTGTGAGGGAGAGTCAGGAAAGTGCAGGGAGAGTGTTCCAGCCTGTGAGGGATAGTTCAGGGTTCCTACGGAGTCCTGTATCGGTAATCCGGGCCATAGGAAGCGACTGCCCCGTGTCCTGCCTCACCTCGCATGGGGAGATGCCTTCAATAGAAAGGGTCGTAAGAGACTTAGTTGATTCAGTCACTTCCCTCCGGCAAGAAGTAGCAGCGCTGAGGAGCGGGTCCGAGCAACCTAAGGCTGGGATCAACCCACTCCGAAGGGATCCCGATACTGACCGCAGATGCTGGCAGTGTGGACGGTTAGGTCACCCGGCCAGGAAGTGTACGAGACGGGGAGCCCAGAAAGTACCACACCATCCTTTAAACTAGAGGTTCCTGTGGTGAAGGGGCGACCCGCAGGAAATGTTCATTCACGGCCCCAACGTAATCCTACAATGATTTCTGGTTGCCAGTGGCGACGGTACTGCTCAACGGACGACCGGCCAGATGTCTGGTGGACACGGGATCAGAAGTCACTACTATGGCCTATTCATTCTACCAACAACATTTTGGGCCGACCCCAACTCTAGACCCCTCGGGGTTAAGGTTGAAAGCTGCTAATAACCTACCTATTCCAGTAGTGGGGGTCACCTGGATGTCTATGAAGGTCTATGAGCAAACCCTCCCAAGGGTCGGGGTTGTGGTGACCCGGAATGCCTCCTTCCCAGAGATTCCCGTGGTGTTGGGCATGAACGCCCTAAACGAACTGGACTTAACCCGCCTTCTTCGGGAAGCTTCAACGCAGGTATCCGGGCAGTCGGAACCACAGCTGCAGAACCTGATCAACGCTTGTCGGGCTGTGCAGACACAGCGCCAGAGCATACAGAGAAAGTGGGGTTCGTCCGTATACCAGCCCGTCAGCGGGTTATTATACCCCCACATCGTGAGTACCATAATCTTCTTCGTCCCTGTGTGTTCAGTGCTGATTCGCTAATGGGCAATCCCGTTCCTGTCTTTCCTCCATCTGCTAGACGGGATGTCAACCAGGAGATCCTCAACAGTGATTCAACAGCCTGGTGCCTGCCTCCTCTGCCGGCGGTAACCAGGTACGTTATACCCTGAGATTGAAATGTCAGCCCTCTATGCCCTTTGGGTGTCCACCTCAGGCCTCTGGGGATCAGGGGGGTGCTACACATGCATTATTGCGTGACTAAAAATCACCCTCCCGTTACTGTGTTCCCAGTATTAAACCACATGGCAGGTTCCTATATCTCTTGAGCACTCTACTGGTGAGGTCATTAGGAGGGGATTCCACTCCCCCTGATATTCTATATTATGGAGAAAGAAACAGGAGTCGCTGGAACACACATGCATGGTGGGAACATTGAAAACTCCCATGTGGGCATAAAAAGTAAAAAAATCATGGCAGTGATAACTCACTGTTGGAGAATCTGAAGCAGACAAGAACTCTAGGGCTGACTTGAGACACCAGGCATCACCTACACATAAAATATCACATTTTTGTGACTAGACCTCTTAAGCTATTGTATTTCTTTCTGATTCCTCACCTGTATGTCCTTTATGTGTATGCAGCCCTTTAAGTCGTCATCACTGGCATAAAGAATACCCTCTGTATCATCGGCATAATTCAGGAACCATGAAGGAAGCATAACTTTGCAGAGAGAGAGGCTCATCAAGCCAATGACTGGTTTCCCATAGGTGTAACTGGAACACAGAGAACTCCAATGAAATTGAAAAGCAGTGCATTATTTAACCCTTTTTGCACACATGTTAAAATGCAAATTTTAGGCCTGCAGATTACTTAAAACCACCCATAATTATACATTTACGAAGGCAGAGGCCCTGTAGAATAAAATGCTGGCAGTTTCATTTCACATTTCACATATATCAGATATCAGACCCAGGTTTTCAGTAAAAAATACATTCAAATGAATTTCAGTGCACACAAACGCAATATAATACCAATACAATTTTTTGGCAAAAAAGAAAATTTTAGCTTACGGCGTGTAAAATCATATCAAACATATCAAGCCTCAAAATGGTGTGCACCCCTGAAATGAACAAAAACTACGGTACACATAATTGCCCATAGGTGACGCTTTAAAAGCAATTACAGATAAGAGTTGACCATGAATGACTCCAGCATGCATGGCAATATCATATGTTAGCGCACCCAATGCGTGTTTGCCTTTATATGTGTGGGGACATGGGGTGCTTTTTAATTTCATTTGTGTTTTTTATTTGCCACCCATATGGAAGCAATCAGGCGGCTTTACAGCCACTGTCAACTAAAAAGCCCACACTTTCTAGATCAACAGGTGTTTTTCTTTACTTGCAGTGTTCTTTTAAGGGATAAAACATAGCGACATGTGCATATATTGGGGAGATATACTGAATATGTTCTCTTTTTTTATTTTCCCATGACAAGGGGGGAACCCTCCCAATGCCGAGGGCATGTGGCCTGGTATGGTGCAGAGAGGGCGAGGGCGCTCGCTTCTCTCTCCACCCCCCTTTACTGCCCTGCCAGGCCTGTGCTCAGATTAAGGTTCTGTTTGGGAATTGTAGGGGGGACCCCCATGTTTTTTTCCTGTTTTTTGGGGGTGGGGTTCCCCCTTAAAACTCATACCAGACCAGGAACCAGACCATACCAGACCTAAAGGTGTTGGTATGATTTTCTGAGGGAACCCCAAACTTTTATTTATTTTTTACTCTTTTGCAAACTGTAAAAAAAAAAAAGTTAAAAATGAAAATTCGCTCATAACGAAAATTTGTGTATACATACTACCGATAACGAAATTAACGAAAATTCGCATTATGTCCAAATCTGAATCCCGAAACGAATTGACGTTCGGACCCGAATCCCGAAAAATGAAATAATGAAAAATCTGAAAAAAAACTGAAACAAATTTTTGGCGGGCACACATGTCTACTACATCCTGACTACTTGTTTTTTTTCCTTTTTCTTTTTTGGTCCCAAAGGGAATTTTTCATGTCGCATGTTCCCACTGACTGCAATGTTTGGGTTTGGTGAGTGGCACCACCTGTCAAGTGCAACATGCTGTATAAAATAATCATGCATGTATACGTGCCTAAGTGGCCGCTATATCAGGTTGGCTATCGGAGAAGGGAGGCGGCGAGGGCATAACATTTTTGGCTCAACTGCCTGTCTTTTATGCCCCTTTGCCACCAGTGTAAACAAGGCCTAACTGACAAACACAGATAAACACTGTCAAATGCAAATTGTGACTGACATATAGACTATGATAACATTCATATCTTGAAGACAGGCCTAAATGTGAACAGCCTGTGTATTGTATAAGCCTTCCTTCCATATATATAGCATATCAGAATGGACTATTTTTGTAGGTAAACTTGCACACAGCATTTAGACATTGTACACTTACGGTATTCTTTTTGCCTGTCTTCCCTGACCTAAACGATCCCACTCTCGCCCTTCTTTGATCTATACTTACTGAGATCTGAGAGGTGCTACTCTGCTGTTTGTTGATATCCCCACAATTCTCTCTTTCCTGACCATGACCTGCTGGGAGAGGACCCCATAGAAGTCTATGGGGCTGTAATGTGCAGGTGCAGCCAGCAGAGGGAGGATTGCAGTGCTTGATGTAAGCAAAAGCTGAAGCTTGCCCATCGAATCTAGGTAAGTACAGATCTGCAGAGCGGGAGGGTGGCATTGATTCGGTCAGGGGTGGGGACAAAAAGGATAAGTGCACTTTGTTTTAAAGTGCACTTATCCTTTAAAGCAAAATCATAAGGATTATAATGCAATTACACTCACCTGCTACATGCTTTGACTATTACAGCGTCATCTGTCATCACATCCAGTATTGATGGGACCTCAATATTAATGCTGTATCTCCTCAGGACTAAATGGAAATATAAATATGACATAATTTCCATATAACTGCTATATTGTCTCTGAAATCAGTACTGAGCTGCCCAACATAACACTGATATATCACTTTTGGCTGACTCTCCCTTGCACCCTATATACCCTTGTGACTAGGGTGATACAGGGGTGTGAAAATTAAAAAAAACTTGTCCAAGGGCTAAAGCGGGGGCCAAATCTACTTGTCCTTCATGACAATCTACTTGTCCCAATACAAAAAAATAGTTTTAATCCAAACTAAGGATGCACCAATACCGGTTTTTCGGTATCGAGTACGAGCACCGTTTTTTTGCTTTCGGATCTCGCCAACACTGAATACTAATACCGGTGCTTCCGCTGGCATGGAGCAGGCTTCCCTGGTAATCAGGAAACCGGGCAGCAGGTAATGACATCCCGCCCAGGTTCCTGATTGCCACGGAAGCCAGCTCCATGTTGTTTGGCCTGCTTGATTGTGATTGGCCGGGAAACCTGCTTCCCGGTCAATCAAGAAGCCGCGTGGTGAGTAATGACCTGATTGACCGGGAAGCTGGCTCGATGCTGATTGGCCAGGAAGACGGCTCTCCAGCCAATCAGCAAGGAGCCGGCTTCCCGGCCAATCAGAAAACCAGGAGGTGGGTCATTACTTGCCGCATGGCTTTCTTGATTGCATGGGAAGCTGGCTCCAAGTTCCCCTACGGCACTGCCAGTCAGAGGAAATTTTCATCTGGCCGTAAGTTCCAATATCGGGGAAGGTATCGGAGCATTTGGGTGAGTACGAGTACTCACCCAAATATTCGGTATCGGCACTGATGCTAGTATCAGTGCACCCCTAATCAAAACATATTTGACTGTGCTAAATAGCGCTTCTCACTGGTCAGCACAGTTATCTGACCACGTTGACAAAATGAGTGCTTGCAATTTGCGAGCGAAATTCAAAATGCGTAGGGGAGGACTGCGCTGGACAGCAGTACGGGAGACAGATAGTGCACCCATACTGGAGGAGGGGAAGGATTGTTCGCCGAAAGGTAAGTATAGCCAGGGGGTGGCGGTTTGGGAGAGACGGGGCCAGATTTCATCAGTAATTTTGATTATTACATATTACTAGAGCTGCAACAGTTATTCGATTAAGTCGATTAAAATCGCCCGCCGTTTACGCCACTTACGCCGCTTACGCCACTTACATGCAGATGGCAGGGGCAGCAGGGTTTCATTTTTTTATTTTATTTTTTACTTTTTTATATATTTTTTTAATCTTTATATATTTTTATTTTTTTTAACTTTTTTAATTTTGTTTAAATTTGTATTTATTTACTTCTCCCCCTTAATGTTCTTCCTATCACATAGGGGATTCAAATCCCTTATGTGTTAGTTTGGAGGTGACAGGTTCTCTTTATGTAACCTGCCCACCGGCGGCTCCACATTGTACATTCAGCTCTGCTTGCCCGGATCCGGGCTATATGTACATAAAAACTACTCGCCCGGCACCCGAAACTGCATGTCCCGGGCGTCGGGCGATAGGAATTCCACACCCCTGTGATAGCAATGGAAGTAAAGGCCGTGCACTTTGCAAAGCTAATTAGTTAAAGCAGTGGCGGCTCTAGAGTTTGCGAGGCCTTAGGCAAAACTTAAACATGAGGCCCCACTTAGGCCCATAATGGAAAAAAATGCAAGCGATAAAAATGAAAGGTATGAAACGTATACATTAGGACATTCTTTAAATCCTATGAACCATGAGTAACAGGACTCTGTGGGGTCTCACCAGCCTGGTGAGACCTCCACAGAGCCCTGGTGAGACCCCTCAGAGCTCTGGTAAGACCCCTCAGAGCTTTGGTGAGACCCCACAGAGCCCTGGTGAGACCCCACAGAGCCCTGTAGGGTCTCACCAGCACCAGTGCTCTGTAGGGTCTCACCAGGGCTCTGCAGAGTCTCACCAGCACCAGGGCTCTGCAGTGCCTCACCAGGGCTATGTGGGTGTCTTACCAGCCTGGTTATACCCCACAGAGCACTGGTGAGACCCCTCAGAGCTCTGGTGAGATCCCACAGAGCCCTGGTGAGACTCCACAGAGCCCTGGTGAGACCAGGGCTCTGTAGGGTCTAACCAGCACCAGGGTTCTGTAGGGTCTCACCAGGGCTGTGCGGGGTCTCACCAGCCTGGTCAGAGCCCTGTAGAGACCCCACAGAGCCCTGGTCAAACCATGACAATGTAGGGTCTCACCAGCACTTTCGCATTTCATTAATGGTTGTGTTTCATTCTCTGGTATTTTGGCATTACTTGAGGTGAGAATCGTACCTGGACTTCTTATCTTCAAGTCAGTTACCCTAATAACACTTCAAAACTGATCCCTATTTTTATAACCTAACCCTTTACAACAGCCTCTACCACTCGTGTGTTAAAAGAGAACTATGGGGTAACGTTTATTCCTCATAGTTCTCTTCAGGGTCACGGGAGGACATATACTAACCTCCTCCCGTAACCCAAAACACAGATATACTGAGACCGCCGCCGCTGGGACGGATCCGACAATACTGTCGAGATCCACCCTGTTGGCTGATTGACAGCAGGCTCTGCCTATCTAGAGGCAGAGCCAGCTGTGCCCACCCCCTCCCTACTTCCGTTCCTCCAGTCAGTGCTTGAGGATCGGAGAGGGGAATGAGGGAAACCCTGTGGGGAGCCGTGACTGACAGTCACCGCTCTCTGCAGGGAGATGATCGGAAGTCAGTGATCGGCGGCATGTGTTCACTCACTACCCATAAAATAGAGCCGACCTGTGACCACTTCTTTGTCACAGGTCAGTTTGAATTATGGGGGTGAGTGTTTTTCACTAACCCCATAATTCTCCTTTAAGAAAAGAAGATTGTAATTTTTAAATTTTATATTTCATTGTTCCTCCATGTAACTCCATGTAGAAATATGTGGGGTTCAGAAACAATTTTTAGAAATGTATAAAGCCTGAAAAAGAATCTAAAGCATCGCCAAAACTTAAATCTTTAGTAACTCAAGTTAGCCAATAAAAGATATCCCTTAAAATCCAAACTGTCTGCAGTATTTATAATGCAAAAAGGGACCAATATTAGTTACTCTCACCATATTCAGATACAGAGAACGTTACCCTGTAGGTTTCAGGAATGTTTATTGTGTAATCCCCGAGATTAAGCTCATTTGCCAGAGGGAAGCTAAGGGAAGCAATTCCTTGATTCGGAGTGACGTCCAACCATTGTGCAATGCGATTGTTATCCGGGTCCTGGGAAAAAACAGTTAACAGCTTGAACCATTTTAGCCACTTCCACCCTGGAAGTGTTTGGCTCCTGGTATGTCATCCTATGCACAGACTGATTATCACTAGTGATGCTCAGACTGTAAACTAGCAAAGATTAGGCTGTACATGGTCACAGACAGAAAGACTGCAGAACAGATACGACTGCATAAATAAAATAAACGTGGTATTATTAGATGGGAGAAGTGGCATTACTTATATTGTGAATAAAGGCCAGGATATAAATGTAGTGTAATGCAGCTTCCTAGTTCTTAGATGTGGTGGCTGCATTTGTTTTGTCTTTTCATTTTTTTCCCCTTTATTTACACTTGGTGATCCTGCCAGTACTGCCCTTCCTGTCCGAGGGTGGCAATGCTTAGTCACTGTAGTGTGTCTATGGAGGAGCTTGTACAGTGATACAAGCTCCTGTATTTGTATCACTGTACAAGCTCCTGATTTGAACTACAAAATACCCCTTCTTATTTCCATCACATAGAAGGGAGGTGTTCTGTAGTCAACCGAGATGAAATGTGCAGGGCTGGTAACACTGCTTGAGATTCCAGTGTAGCACAGGAAGAGTGCATAGGATGTTAGACACCCAATGAATTTCTGGCACCTTTTCACTTAGCAAACGCATATAACAAATCACTTTTGTATATTTAACAGAGCAAGAGGGAGCAAATAAGAAGTTCATTGTTCGGGTTTATATAAACCTTTCAGAGTTTACCAAACTTTAGTCAACCATGCACCATTACCATGATGAACTTTCTCATGTCTAAATCGTGGCACAATCTTCTTCCTTTCTGGCTGAGTTTCTTGTGCTGATACCCATGTCTCGCACTTGAGAGATTCAGCACACTGTGAGAATATTGTCAATTTCCACTCAGCAGTTTAACTTACTATGTTCTCTCTAGTGCCTAGTAGTTTTCACAAGAGTGGTTGCTGTATATCCTCAAAAAAAAATCTCATGATGGCTCAATGCCAGTAGAGATAGAAGACAAATATGTGAACCAGAAGTGTCCCCTTATATGGATTCTATGCAGCCCTCCTTCTAAATTCCATGTACCACCATTGGTGTATATTTCATGTTACAGTGGAATGGGAGATCTTACCATTATTTCCACCAGAGGATACTGTAAAAAGAAAAACAATTTGTGACATTCAGTCAAATTCAGATCTTAATACCCAACAACATAACATAACATTGACAATTGCCCATTACAAATCTTATCTGCATAGTTAAAAGAATAAGACTCCATTCACACTTAGGCAACAGTGTTTTTTTCACGTTTGGTGGATGATTTTGTTGTGCGTCTGTTGCACGATTTGAAAGGAGAAAACATGCAGCAAAACGCTTGTGCCGCATGATTTCCAGGTGTTTTCCATTGACGTCTATGGGACAAAATGCACTGTGATCTGCCAAAAAGTATCTCATGTACTTTTTACAGCATCAGGCATTTTTCTGCTTGTGACAAAGCACTCATGAGTGAGGCCATACACATTAATGGGATTCCTTGTCTTCAGCATTTTGTTGTTCAAAGCTTTTGTTTACGTTTTTAATGTTTTTTTAATTCCCTGTATGACATTCTCTCTTCTGTTACACTTACCATAACTGAAAGAAAATGAAACAGGAAACATAAAACATTTTTTTAACAATACCTGGAATAGGTGAACCATCTTAGAGCTGGAGCACAGAAATCATAGGAGAGAGCCACCCAAACATAAAAGAGCCCAACAACTGCCAAAAATTGAAAGGAATCAGCTTTTCTCAGCAGTTCTCAGGAAATAACTAAACTAGTAACAAAAAGCAGTCCGAGAGTTTCATTATTATTTACAATATTTACCTTCTTATTCTGAGCTTGGAAATTGTTGTCCAGTGTTACAATGCGAAAATTCACTGCAAAATGTTAAATAAGCGAAGAAAAAAATTGGTCTTTTAGTATCTTTACATGTCTGCAGGAATTAATTACATTATATACAGTAACAGTATCATTTTTCAAAAAACTTTATCTCTAATTTTTAAAAAGCAAACCTAGAGCTTCAGACCAATTACTTTGTTTAGGCTGAGAATGAGATGATGACATCAGTCTTTTGCAGGCAGGAGGAAGCACTTCTTCAGTCTCCCTCCCCTCAGAGATTGACTACAAAAATGTAACTTTGCAGCAAGTCACAAAGCTGATCTTAGTCAGACATTTGCAAAAACAGCTAAGAAATGCACAGGAACCAGGACATACATGATGGTGGCATCTCTGAGACAACGTCTAGGAAGTAGATGCTGACCCTGGATAATGTCTGAATAAAGAAGGCTTCATCTTTCTGGAGATAAAAGGCAGATACATGAATTGCTACCTAGGACGAGTGATGTGATCTCTATGAGAGGTAATAAATACCTGGAAGTGTTACTCTTACACATTACTTAGCATGCATGTTCTTAACATGACAAAGTATATCTGATACTAGGTCCACTTTAATATATCCAACAATTTAATTATACTCAAACAGGATTATGTAGAGAGGCATACAGTGTTTTTCAATTTACCTGTCTGACCAGGTTTATAGTAGGGTTTATCTGTCTGGATGAATGTCACATGGGACCTTTTGTAGATTAGAACTTTCTTAGTCTTCTCCAGGTGCAAATGCTCCCCGTCCATGGAAACATGGAACAGCCAGACCTCATCCTCCACAACAGCAGGAAGCTAGCAGAAAATGATTCAGATGACAGTTGATATTGGGTAAGATCTTATATAAAGCTATAACAACTATAATATCCATAAAAGTACTTGTCACACCAAAATGGCATACACATGGGTTCCCAGTAGGAATCAACCGATTATCAGATCTAATTGGGGCCGATATTCCCAATTTTTTTTAACAACCAGTATCGGTTAAATGTACCAATACAACTGATAATAACCACTGCAAATTTCACACAGTGGAACTTGAACAGCGGGTGCCGCTGTCTGGCCGGCATCTCACGATCAGCTGATCGAAGGAGCCGGTCAGAAAATCTATGTAGGAACAGAGCTGGCAGCCATTGAGCCATTGGGTATTCTGACAGGGGCTGCAGAATACAGAAAAATAGCAGATAGCAGGGAAAGCAATAGCCAGTCTGCTATTAGCTTTTTCAGATTGCAATAGCCAATAACAGGCTGTCTTTTGCACCCGCCCACTCCCTGCTGTCAAATAGCAGAGGAGCAGACCTGAAGGAGAACTTTCTCCTTCAGGTTCATTCCTCTGCTGACTGACAGCAGGCAGTTGGGGTAGGGTGCAATAGCCAGCCTGATATTGGCTATTGCAATTTGAAACAGCCACAGGCAAATCCTGACAGATGTTCTAATCTTTTATCACACAATCCACAACAGAAAAACAGGCAGCGTAAAGCCAACATATTGACTGTGTGGGTGTTTAAACCATTATTACTTCATGTTTGTTAAAACAAAGATTTGTTTAACCTCTAAAGTAAAATGTGATGAAACACAAAACACACTTTAACTTTCAAATAACAAACACTTAAAAGTGACCTGCAGGCAGTTGTACATTAATGCACTACCTAAAGATTTCTTTATATCTGAAAACATTGTAAAATGTATTTTATTGCAGCTAGTGTAAGAATCTAAATTTGACATAGCACCAGTGGACGTGTGATGATCTCCCTCTGATCTCTGTGCAGAGACCCACTATGATGATCCTGGGCCCACACAGGGGACAGCAGAGCGCGGGATAACCAGTAGCGGTGGCGGAGAGAGGAGGATCTGCATATTCCCACACACCATCCAAGCGGTCGGGCAGCTCTATAGTAACAGCTGTCACTGGCTGGCGGCTAGCTGTGTTCACATTTCCTGCTCCTGATAGCAGAGGGGGCAAGAGCGGGAAAGGACGTCGAAACCGGCCACACGCTGTTAATGGTTCGCCGTCCGGCCATTTATTTACAACGGCTGGACGGGAAGCAGTTATTAAATATAGCAAAGGCAAGGGGACCCTGGGCGGCCAACCTTGCACCTTTGCCAATCTATATCTCCCCAATACCCGCCAGATCTCCTACTTGGAACAGGTACTGGAACGTCTCTCACTCTTTGCAGACGGGGTGTGGGTAGTAGGGGGGGACTTTAACTTTGTACTAGAACCATTGATAGACTCCTCTAAGTCTGCCTCCAGCATGTCCTACCCCGCACTTAAACGGATTCGTAAATGCCTACGAATGCACCAGCTGACAGATGCTTGGCGCCTGCTTCATCCCACTGACAGGGACTACACGTTTTTCTCTAACCCACATCAGTCCTACTCCAGAATCGACTGGTTCCTAGTCAGACACACTGACCTCCCACGTTTACAAACCGCAACTATTGGCTCTATCTCCCTCTCTGACCATGCAGCGATTTCACTGGCCATAGACTTATCCCAGTCACCACCTCCCCCCTGGACATGGCGCCTAAATGAATCACTCTTGCAAAATGACTCTATATCTCAATCGGTGCGCTCTGAACTACAATCCTATTTTTCCACCAATGCCACCCCGAATTGTACCCCCATGATTTTGTGGGAGGCACACAAAGCCTACATTAGGGGAGTTCTTATCAAACACGGATCCCGTGTTAAACGTGCTCGACAGGCCCAGATTACCGATATACTTGCCAAAATCCACGCTCTAGAGACTCTCCATAAACGCACCCTGGCAGCCGGAGCCTTGGGTGAGCTGACGGCTCTGAGGGTCCGCCTACAGTCCCTTTACTTGTTTAAAGAAAAAAATGCGCTCACTAGATGCAGAAATACTTTCTATGAATACGGAGAGAAATGTGGGAAAATTCTGTCTCGGGCTTTGCGAGCTCAACGAGAACGTTCCTTTATCTCCGAGATTCTGACTCGCAATAGTGCAAAGGTTTCCCAGACCGGAGACATAGCAGAGGCGTTTCGGCTCTATTATGAATCCCTCTATAACCTTAGGAGTGATTCTGGGGCCCAAGGAACCCGGCCTTCTATAGAGAACATTCACGAATACCTGATGGGCTCAGGGATGCCTCGACTCCCGAATGAGGCTATTCAAGCTTTGGACTCTCCCATCACCCCTGAAGAACGGGCCCTAGCTATCTCACAGACTGCTGCGGGGAAGGCGCCCGGTCCGGATGGCTTCACCCTTGCCTATTATAAACAATACCAAGATCTCCTCTCCCCCTACTTCGTTGAGGCGTTTAATGGGGTGGGTTCGGGGGGGGCTTTTCCACTAGATACCCTCAGAGCACACATTACAGTAATACCCAAGGAAGGTAAGGACCCCCTAGTATGCCCAAGTTATAGGCCTATATCCCTCTTAAATGTAGATGTCAAATTATTTACCAAGATTCTAGCGTCAAGATTAGCCCCGCTAATGCCTGCAGTGATACATCTTGACCAATCTGGCTTTGTCCCCACGAGAGAAGCCTGAGACAACACTACGAGAGTCCTGGCCGTTCTCCATACCGCTAACTCCCAGTCCCTGCCACTCATGCTGTTGTCCACAGATGCCGAAAAGGCCTTTGACAGGGTGGATTGGAGGTACATGGACTCGGTAATGCAGTATGTTGGACTTGGTAATCGCATGAGGGCATGGATCGGGGGAATATATTCCCACCCTACCACACAGGTCAAAATTAATGGTTCCCTGTCCCGGCCACTAGACATTCATAATGGCACGAGACAGGGTTGCCCCCTCTCTCCTCTACTGTTTATCTTGACCCTAGAGCCCTTCCTGTGTAGAATACGAGCCCACACTGACATCACAGGCATCTCCAAGGGGCCATCCATCTCCCAAAAGGTGGCTGCCTTTGCCGACGATCTATTATTTTTCCTGTCTAACCCTGCCATCTCTCTGCCCAATTTAATAGAAGAATTTGGCAAATATGGTAGACTTTCTAATTTTCTAATTAACTACTCTAAATCGGCAGCACTCAATGTCTCTCTCCCCGCGTCGCTGGTCGATGGTCTTCGCGAACCCTTTGCCTTCCGGTGGACCACCTCAGCGATCTCGTACCTAGGCACCAAAATCCCAAAGAACCTGTCCGAGACGTTTAACTTAAACTTTCCACCGTTACTCCTCAAGCTGAGACAGGACCTGCTCCATTGGACCTCTGGCCATTTCTCCTGGTTTGGTAGGTGTAATATTATTAAGATGAACATCATGCCCCGGATTTTATACCTCTTCCAGGCTCTACCGATCCAGATCCCCCTCGGGTACCTCAAATCTATAAATAGACTGTTTTCACAGTTCCTCTGGGCCCACAAACCCCCGAGGTTGAAATTCGCACTCCTACGTCTCTCAAAGGCGAACGGTGGTATTAGCCTACCCGACGCCTCGCTCTACTATACCGCCTGCCATCTGGCCAGAGTGGTAGACTGGTGCCAGGATGATAATCCTAAGCCCTGGCTGCAAGTAGAACAGGCAGCATCAGCTATTCCTCTACAGTGTCTTCCTTGGTGCCACGAACTCGTATCAGCGGAGATCAGATCACATCCGACAGTAGGAGCCACCTGGAAGATTTGTAGGAAAGTCTTTGATTCCCTGCATATTTCACCACACCCCTCCCCTCTCTTCCCGATACTGGGGAACCCGGGTTTCACCCCAGGACTGGAAGACGGGGCTTTTAAATCACTTAGATTGGCAAACTGTTTCAGAGCTAAACACTTTCTAAGTAATGATTCATGGCCAACTATGCTTCTGGAAAACTAAAGCTTCTGGAAAAACATCCAGCTCTCTCACTTCTTACACACGCTTCCCGAAGCCACCAACTTCTCCCGCCCGCTCACTGCCTTTGAAGCGGAATGTGATAATATAGACAATTTACGACATGCGGTATCCTACATGTATTCCCTACTGAATGCCCCCATTGCAGAGGACATCCCAGCTTACATCCGCAAGTGGGAACGAGATCTGGGGATCAGTTTTACTTCTGCTCAAATAGCGAGACTTCATTACTTCACCTTTAAATCCTCCATTCACACGAAAGTCCAGGAATCCGGATTTAAACTGCTAACTAGGTGGTACAGGACCCCACAACTCCTTCACTCGATGTACCCTTCGGTACCTGACAGGTGCCGGCGGCCATCTTGGTGATGGACGCCAGCAGAGAGAGGAGGGGACAGTCACCCGGCGGGATAAGGTATACCGCCGGGTCCCCTCCTCTCTCCTGATACTGTCAGGCGTTTGGTCCATGACCGAGCACCCGACTTTTCAGAGGGGGGTGACACCAAAATTACTGTGAGTCATTTTGGTGTCACCCCTCCAATGGTGTCACCCGGGTGCGGGCCGCAACCCCCGCACCCCCCTTGTGACGCCACTGTATCAATGTATTTAGATGTTTGACTGAAGTTCAATTTTAACACTTTGTTGGAGAGTAATAAGGAGCATCTCAAACTCTTACATATGTACTTACTACCAACTGCATTTAACCCCACACTGACCAGTTATAGAAAGCCTATCAATTTTGCAATATGGTCAATCTTAGTTTTGTACCCACCTGGAAAGAATAACAGTGTACATAATTAGGGGTGTTTATAATATCCTCAGCTACTTGATGAATGGTGTCATCTTTCTTTAGTGCCATTTTCAGTTTGATCTCCCCCTGCAGGTGGAGAATGAGAACACATGCTCTATCTTGTGATGGGTAGACCATCTGAGCTGGAACGGTCACCATATAGTATCTGCAACGGCATGACATAACCAGAAGTGTCAGAGAGTAATAGTAATGTGGTATTTTACATTTAAAAAAGTCAATAACAAAGATACATTATTTTAATTATAAAAAGAAAACATTCAATCATTATGATCATTATGAAGCAGCATATAGGATTGTAGTCTACCTTAGTTATAAATACATTGCACATAGACCTGAAGTTGTTTTTGAGATTTTGTAAACTAAACCTCCTCTGGAAATGCTAGTGGCCTATTCATCTACAGCAGGGGTAGCCAAACTGCGGCCCTCCAGCTGTGATGAAACTACAAGTCCCATTAGGCATTGCAAGTCTCTGACAGGCAAGGCCTACTGAGGCAGATGGATGAAAGTATTTGTAGTTTCCCCACAGCTGGAGGGCCGCAGTTTGGCTACCCCTGATCTACAGCTTCATGGCTCTGATTCACTGATGTGAAAAAAGCATACAGCATGTATACCAAGAACAGTTCATCGTTCAAAGCTCTGTATAACCCGTTTTTTATTAAAACTGTTTTTTCTTGGTAGAAGAGACTTTGTATGTCCATTCTACCAAAGAACTCTTTCACCTGCCTTTTGTTTGTGTACACAGACTGTGGTGCACAGTTTACTGCACAGTTGCAGTCCAATACCAGCATCCATGAGATGCCAAGAATAGGGCTGCGTGCGGGATACCGTGTTTCCCCGAAAATAAGACAGTGTCTTATTTTATTTTTTTCACGAAAAAAGACACTAGGTCTTATTTTCGGGGGATGTCTTACCTGGCTGCAGCTGTCCGCTCTGCCGTCCAGGGAGCAACAAACAGGTGGGCGGGCATGCGTAGTACCTCCAGCATGCAATCTCAATACAAATGAGCAAACTAAACGTGAGATTGTAGTCCACTACGAGAGTGAGCTTGAAGCGGTGACTACTTTACAACACACACAGGGACCATAGGGAACAAAAGTAGCCCCCCTCCAGAAGGAAGGACAGTATCAGCACCAACTCAGAGATGATTTGAGGATCTACAGACGTGTGATACACAAATAAGATACATTATTGTTAATAGTTAAGATACTTGAATGTATTTTTAAGAATTAGCGTCACTTTAATGTGTAATCTTATATAACATTCTTATCAAAATAAAGTTCCTTTTTTGTATGGATATCATCTTATGGCACCAACACATTCATGGTGGCTAAGTGGTTAATACACATCAGACTGCAGTACTAGGGTCCTTGGTTCAATTTCTACGTCTATCCACGTAGACCTTGGTGTTCTCCTTATGTTTTTCTTAGGGTTGCCGCAAAGAATTACGGTATTTCTCACACAATCCAATTACCGGTATATGCTGGTAGAAGAACTGGTTTCTGCTTATAATAAACCATAATGAGGGAAATTTATCAAAGCTAGAGCAGACAAAATCTGGAGCAGTTGTCCATGGCAACCAATCAGCTTCTCTATTTCGTTTTCAAAGCTTAACTGAACAAACTGAAGAGAGATGTTGATTGGTTGCCATGGGCAGATTCTGTTTGCTCCGGTTTTGATAAATGTCCCCAATTGTTTTTAGCAGAGTGGGGTTAAAATGATTAGAACTGCTGTGTGTATTTTTGTCCCAGTGACCCCTGTTCCCCTCAACTCTTGTCCTAGTAGGATAACTTTTTTATAGAAATCTCCCCAATGGAGTCCAAGATAAAAACCTAATAGAGGTTCTTATAATTTCCATATTAAATTTAAATCTGAAAAAAATGTTTCAGTTTGAGTTGGGCTTCAACATTTTCTGCAACAATAAAACACAAGCAATTGATGCCTGTTAGAACGAGGTGTTCACATATGCAAAGCGCATGGTACATATAGCTATATAATTATTTACGTGTAACTGCTTAAGTCAAAGGCTTGCACATAAAGAGGATAAATGTCTATTCGTTTTCCACTTACGGTTCGGAAGTTGATGCCAGAGGAGGACCAAAGATAAACAAGCAGATGGAGAACAGCAGAAGACCCATGGTGGCTCACACAACAGATTGTAAGCATTGACTTTTATAAATTTAGAGAGTAAAACAAGTCAGTCCTTTACCTCTCGCCTGGCAGGAGAGAGAGCTGGTGATCTGAGGTCTGTCAAGGGGAGTTTTTGCCAGAAAAAGTTATTTCAACATAAGTTCATGACCGTTTATCTGTTGTGCTGAGGTAGGAGAAAAGCAGCACTCCAATCATGCACAACACAGCTCTGTGTAAACACTGCTCCCTGCATAAGCTTGCACATGAATGAAACATGCATACTGAAAGGCACAAGAGAGATGTTTCACTTGGACTTTAAAAGAGAACTTTGGGGTTAAGGCTTTTCCCCATAGTTCTCCTAAGGGTCACGGGAGGACACAAACTAGCGTCCTCCCGTCACCCTAGGCTCAGCTGCTGCTCGCGGTATACTGAGACGCCGCAGCTGAAGCGGATCCCGACAATTATGCCGGGATCCGCCCAGCTGCGTGACTGACACCTGGCTCTGCCTATCTAGAGGCAGAGCCAGCTGTACCCGCCCCCTCCCCCGCCCGTTCTGCCAGTCAGCGCTGGCGGATCGGAGGGGGGAATCCGGCCCCTCCCCTGTCATGGCAGAGAGCCGTGACAGGATCGAGAGGTGAGCAAACGCCGGTATGTGTTGGCTCACCTCCCGATCTACTGAGCCGACCTGTGACAGTCTCATTGTCACAGGTCGGCTAGAACTATGAGGTGAGTGAAAAGCACTCACCTCATAGTTCTCCTTTAAGACTAGTTTAAATGTATCAATGTGTAGCACTATAGATAACCAAGCAGACATAATATGAAAGAATATGGCTCTTCAGCAACCCAATAGCTACATTGCAAATGTCCTAGACCCACTAACTTGGCGATAAATGTCCCAGGAACATTCGTCTTAGGGTGCAGTTCTTCTGGATGTTCAGAATGACGAGTGCCAGTTACTTTGCTTTATTTATTTATTTACTTAACTTATTTATATAGCACTGACAATTTACTTAGCGCTTTACATCAGTCCCTGCCCTTGGGCTGGGTTTACACCTGGGCGTTTTTCAGCGCTGATCGAAGCGCTGAAAAACACTCAGCAAGTGAAATCCCATAAATTCCTATGGGCATGGTTCCCAACTGGGCGTATTTCAGCCCGTGGAAACGCGCTGAAAAACGCCCAAGCCCTAAGATCATGTGTCAGGAATTTTTTCAGGTATTTAATATCACTCCTAGCAAGCCCCCCAAGCCTGTTGATTGAGCTGGTATTAAAGCGTAAAGTACAGTTCCTAAGAAAAAGTTTAACGTTTGTCACTTAACTGACAAGTGTGCGCTCCTCCAGTGCTGACCAATCTATGCTGTCATTCGCTGCTGTATTCACCACCGCCATTCACCACTGTTTGATTAATGCGCATGTACACAAGAGTTACGTCCTCGGCACCTGGTTTCATTCCCGGCATATTATAGATGCTAGAAGGAACCCAGGGTAGTACTCTGCACAGTACATGCACCGTACAGTGTACACAACAGATAAAAATCTGCTACAGGTTATAAGCAGCTGAATCTCTGCTTTCTTGCAGTTTGTGCACATTTTTAGGTTTACTTGTGCTTTAAACATCCTTAAAGTGATACTAAACCCTAATTAAAAATAACCACGTGCTGTAGACCTCAACACTCACCTTGTTTGTATGTCCATTTTTCTTTTAACACGGTGGCCGCTTTTAAATCCTCATGTAAAAAATCCCCCTCTTAGGTTCCTGTCTGCAATTAGCTCCATCGCCCTTGCAGGGAGCCATGAAGACACCTTTGGGTGCGCACGCGCGCCTAGCTACACAGATGAGTCTTCATAAGTCCATTGAAGCTGGGAGCCCAAGCAGCAAGCCACTCCTTTCTCCAGCTGCTGACAGACAGCAACTGGAGACTGAGTGGTCCCTGTTGTAATGTGCATGTGAAGGGCACAGGGAACACACTCTAACATATGGGAGGTATGTGCTTCACTACCCAGAAGTCCAAGGCAAGGATAGCTGAGGACTTGGGGCCAGTGTGCTGGGAAGGTAACTAAA
This sequence comes from Nanorana parkeri, assembly GCF_000935625.1. Classification (NCBI taxonomy): domain Eukaryota; kingdom Metazoa; phylum Chordata; class Amphibia; order Anura; family Dicroglossidae; genus Nanorana; species Nanorana parkeri. The sequence continues at coordinate 308,793 of NW_017307996.1, forward strand.
AAATGTACTGGGTAATGTTGCACTGCTTGACATTATCCAGTCAAGAATGTACTAGAATGTCTCTAGGAAAACCCTGCTGGAGCCAGCTCAACACAACATGTTACTGAGAAAATAAACCGTGCTTAGAGAACACTAGCCAGCACACCGTTAAACTGGCTAAACCTCTCTACAAGATAACAAAAGTGCAACAAGAGAATTTGGAATATTCTGCAACCCATCAAATGTAAGCAAGGTACCAGTGTTTTGGTGTGCACATTAAATATGGTGTAAATTTGTATTTCACGAAAAGTAGGTATGCACCGATACTTGTATCGGTATCTGTGCCGATGCCGAGTATTTGGGTGAGTACCTTTTTCTATCTAATAAGAGTACTCGTACTCGCCCAAATGCTCCGATGCCTAGCACCCCAGATAGCAAGGATAACTTGCTACAAACTTGTGGCAGTGTGAAATGTCATTTTTGTTAACTTGCTGCACACATTCCTGGCAAGTTGAGCGCTTCAGTTTCAGAGATATGGTGCGTTATAGTTGCTGTAACCCCGCC